>NW_015536467.1:569203-588330 GCF_001515605.1 Sinocyclocheilus anshuiensis | reverse complement strand
CACACACACACACACACACACACACACGATGCGCAAAACTCCGCATTTGAACAGTCAATAGCAAATACTTAAACTAGTAACAAAACATACTTACAGTCACTGATTCAGAAGCGCCAGATTGTCATAGCAAAGTCAGAATTACCTCCTCTACTAGGATCATGAAACGGTCATCTATAAAATGCATTGCTGTTCTGTTGTAAGTGATCTTAAATATTCCTAAATGCATCTACTTTCGGAAGGCCAAATAAAGTGCTTTTGCTTTCGCCTAGAAACACACAGCGTCTCCCTGACATGGCTGCTTCAACACTAACTGCGGTTACTGAAACCACGCCTTCTTTCTTTGCGTGCACATTTGGGCGCATTATGCAAATATTCCCACATAGTGACCTAGATATGTGGGGGCGTGTTAGAACGAGCCATTTTAGGGGGGCGAGGCAGAGTCTTAACTTTGATAAAGTATCTCTTTATCTATTTGATAAAGTTTTGAGACTTTAGTCTTTGCAACTTCAGGGATCTTATCTATTCACGAACAGCTTGTAACACTCCAAAGAGAAAGGAAAACTTGAAATCGCATCATATGACCCCTTTAAGACTGGTTTTGTGCTCCAGGGTCACAACTAGCAAATGAGATTTGAGAGGGGAAGAAAAATGGGTTTGAGTTCCATACAATAGAATTATCATGTATCTATACTGGTATGAAGGACTTTTTTAAAGAAGTTCATATGTCATTAAACCATATTAAGTACTTTACATTTTCAAGTACACTGCATTTAACACCACCCATCTTGCTTTAAAAAAAAATTTAATAAATCTGCTTTTCATTTGTCTTGTCGTCTATGAACAAAAACAGTGAAACATTAATATAAATCTCAGTTTACAAATCGTGCCACAACTCGGCTTCACTTAAAAGAATTTTAATCATATCTTGCAAGGTTTCTTCAACTGTTCAGAGAAGCCTGGCGCTATGCGTCTGACGTGGCGTGATTTAGCAGTGTTTCCCGGTCAGGCAAGTGTGCCATTTCTGAGCAACAACCGCTGTTAATTATTTTTATTATTCGTCTGTCTCTTCTTAAACCTACAATGTCTCCTTCTTGAGCACACTAAACACATTGCATTTTTATGAGCCGTTGAGTGGACTCGGGAAATGAGAAACACTTTTAGGGCGAGGAGGCAGAGGGTGATGCTTGGTGAAGTGTGCATGCCAAGCTACGTCCGTTTACGCAGCATCTGCTTAGCTGTTCAGTTGCCTTTGACAAAATGCTGTGTTTTTGTAGCAGAGCGAGTAAAACACAAGTATTTTGACTTGTAATGGTTTGTGCCAATCGAAAAATGTAGTATGTGCAGTGAAATATTGGCTGACATCAGTAAGAAACATAAAAATTCAAGAGATGTTTGGAAACCAATATTGTTTCATCAGAATTGTTGCAAATTTATTTGGAATCTGTAAATTTACTTGGAATCTGAACTTGTAGTTCATTTACTTGTGTACTTTTGTATGTTGTTGTTGTTTTTTTACATAAATGCATGGGCATTATTTTGAACATGCAGTACTGTATTGCTCTGCTTTACTGCATAATTTTGAAAATGCAAAGAAAATTTACATAATATATGTGACCCTGGAGCACAAAACCAGTCATAAGTAGCACGGGTATATTTGTATCGACAAATATGCAATAGCCAACAATACGTTGTATGGGTCAAAATTATCGATTTTTTATTTTATGCCAAAATTCATTAGGATGTTAAGTAAAGATCGTGTTCCATGAAGATATTTTGTAAATTTCCTACCGTAAATATATCAAAAATTAATTTTTCCGACTGGATTCGTCTGAAAGAAGAAAGTCATATACACCTAGGATGACTTGAGGGTGAGTAATTTATGGCCTAATTTTCATTTTTGGGTGAACTAACCCTTTAAAGCTTAAATTACTAAACCTTTAATTGAAATTAAAATTTAAAAAGAAAATATAAAAATCAAATCAAACAATTAACAAAAACTATAATAGTATATCAAGTGATACTAAAACAATGCTAGAAAAATTATCTATTATTTAGTTTTATAAATTCAGCACAAATAAAAAGCAATTTAATAAACACAACAATGAGCTTTACTCGTGTTTTCCCTAATGTTTTAAATATGTGTCCCTGCAGCACAAAAGCAGTCTTAAGTCGCTGGGGTATATTTGTAGCAATAGCCAAAAATACATTGTATGGGTCAAAATTATAGATTTTTCTTTTATGCCAAAAATCATTAGGGCATTAAGATCATGTTCCATGAAGATACTTTGTAAATTTCCTACTGTAAATATATTAAAAAGTAATTTTTGATTAGTAATATGCATTGCTAACAACTTCATTTGGACAGATTTAAAGGTGATTTTCTCAATATTTTGATTTTTTTTGCACCCTCAGATTCCAGATTTTCAAATAGCTGTATCTCGACCATATATTGTCCTATCCTAACAAACCGTACATCAATGGAAAGCTTATTTATTCAGCTTTCAGATGATATATAAATCTCAATTTCGAAAAATTTACCCTTATGACTGGTCTTGTGGTCCAGGGTCACATATTAAAAACTTAATTCAATGCCAAAATGCATTGAGTTCTAATTAAAAATTGTATTTGTCATTTAAAATCACTATTTGAAATGTAAAAATGCCCAATATCTTTTTATTTACTTTTGTAGTTTTATGTATTTTATATTTGCCATTATTTTGCATTTGCATTACTGTCTTGCTTTGCTCTTTTGAAAAACTTAGTGAACTACATTGCATTGTATGTGTGACAGATAAATTGATAGAAATATTATATAATATATTAAACATTTTTCATCACTTGTTCAATACTAAAATGCATCACTAGGTAATGTATCACAAAATGCATCACTAAGCAATTTAAATATGCACTATTTTGCCCAATATTTTTGTGTATTTATTTGCTTTTGTATTTCTATGTATTTTATATTTGCCATTATTTTGGACTTGCATTTGTGTTTTTATTTCAATGACAAACTGTCTCATGAATGCTTATGGCTTTTGTTAATGCCACTTCCTTCCAGATTTTACTTTAAATTCAGTGTTTTCTTCCTTGATTTTCTTTAGAAGACCTCTCTTTCTCCTCCAGAGTTCCTTCCTCACCAGAAGCGAGTCCCAGTTCTCATTGTCAAGTTTTCAATTAAATTCAAGTTTATTTGTATAGCGCTGGTGTCTGGTTATTTGTTAATCTAGCCACTGTGCTAAATAAAAACACATTTGAAACACATTCCTCAGAAATGCTGCATGTCTTCTAGCGCAGTGTTTCTCAACCAGGGGTCCGTGGACCCCTACAATTGGACTGGGGTCCGGTACGCCAAAAGGTTGAGATTCACTGTATCTAGCGAGAGTCTGTCAGAATTATGCAGAGGGTAGATATCTGTATGTTATATGAGTACAGCTCCAGAATATCTTGTGCTGTTTGGAGCAGATACTAGAAACTGTCTGCGTTCATGCAGAGAGATGACGTCTTTAGGTTGTGTATTGGCGTCTCTTTGCCATCTGTTCTGCGTAATGCTGCGAGAAATACTCAGATGCATCAGTCTGGATGGGATTTCCCCCCTAAAACGGCTCGTTCTAACACTCCCCCACATATCTACCTCACCATGTGGAAATATTTGCATAATACTGCCCAAATGTGCACGCAAAGAAAGAAGGCGTGGTTTCAGTAACCGCAGTTAGTGTTGAAGCAGCCATGTCAGGGAGACGCTGTGTGTTTCTAGGCGAAAGCAAAAGCACTTTATTTGGCCTTCCGAAAGTAGATGCATTTAGGAATCTTTAAGATTACTTACAAAAGAACAGCAATGCATTTTATGGACGACCGTTTCGTGAACCTAGGAGAGGAGGTAATTCTGACTTTGCTATGACAATCTGGCGCTTCTGAATCAGCTACTGTTTTGTTACTAGTTTAAGTATTTGCTATTGATTGTTCAAATGCGGAGTTTTGCGCATCGTGTGTGTGTGTGTGTGCGCGCGCGTGCGTGTGTGTGTGTGTGTGAGAGAGAGAGCGCGAGAGAACGAGAGAGAGAGAGAGCGCGAGAGAGAGAGTGTTATCTTTGACTAATATTTACATTTGTTTGATGATCTGAAACATTAAAGTGTGACAAACATGCAAAAAAATAAGAAATCAGAAAGGGGGCCAACACTTTTTCACACCACTGTATATGAATGGATTTAAAACACAATGAATAAATAAAGACATGAGATGGCTAAAGAATATCAATGCTGTGAGGCTGCAGACTTTATGAAAGCTTGCGGTTTCAAATTCAATAATCTCACCTTAATGTGACCTGATTTATTTGTCTGGACAAAAGCTTTATAGGTCTTATTTTGCCAGTGCATTTTGGTTTGGAAAATTGAATTATATTGCACTGTAATGTTTTATGGTGAAGTGTGGGAATTTACACTGCAGCAAATTATTCCTTAAATGAATCAAATCTTGCACTGTTGCAAAACCAAGTGAACTACATAGTCAGCATTGTAAGGGGTCATATGCACATTTCCACTGCACAGGCTGATCCTAGATGTTCAAAAATACCTTCTTTGGTCAAAATCTAAGGTAGCAGTGCATGTGTGACATAACAAAGTGAGAGAACTGTTATATAATATAGTAAAAATACAATGAATTTATTACCAAAATGCAAAATTGTTTTTTTTTTATGTATTATTTGGCCAATATCTGTGTGTGTTCTTTGTTAATGCTTATTGAAGTATTCGAATATTGTGTTGTTAATATTAAGTTCTATCTGTGTAGACATCAAGGCCGCTCACTTGGATTTGGAACACAGCCTGTTTGTGCCTGAGTAGTGATGTGTGCAATGAATAACTGCACATTTAATTTGAAGAAACTAACTGAATTTAGTTAAAGAAGATGAAATAGCACAGGTAGTGATCCATCCTGTCTCAGATTCAGGCAAGCAGCAGAAGAGATAAAGTTTAAAGAGAGTTTAAATGCATCTAGTTGTTCAGGACTCATGCATTTAAGCTGTTTTCAGCAGGGCAAATGTTTTAAAGAAAAAAGCCCCTGCAAAACGCACTGCCACAATGCAAATGCATGACTTATACATTGTCTTTTTTTCTCTTTTATGTTGCAGCTCGGGATATCCAGGCTTGGGAGTATGTTCCATTAGGTCCGTTCCTGGGCAAGAATTTTGGGACCACTATCTCGCCCTGGGTCGTTCCAATGGAAGCACTGATGCCCTTTGTTGAGCCCAATCCACTCCAGGTAAATTGGGTCGATTGTAAGTGGAAGAGTGTGAATATTTTGGGAATGGGATGACACTATAAATTCACACAGTCATTTGTTACGGCATTCCTAAAAATGTGTTCAAAATAACTGCATGAACAGTACATTTCCATTTGCTTTTTTTTTTTTTTATCAGTATCAGCTTATATTGGATGTTTTTGAGTTTCCTGTTTATTTTAAGATCATACTCTAGCACTACATTACTGTATGTGATGCCTTTCAACCTCTATATGCTGTTTGAGAAGACTTCATTTCTCACCTTTTGAACTTTATATATTTGGTGGGACTTTCACTTATTTTAGGATCATACTCTAGCATTTCACAGGGACAGATTATGGTAGATTATTGAATGCTTTGAGAGCACCTTCTCTTTAAATGCACAAGACAAATATTTTTTTCATATATAATTTTATTGGCCATAACATGAATATTAATTCTCAGCTAATTGGGACTCTGCAATATTAGTGCATCTCTAATTTGACATACACTACAGTTTGGGGTTAGTGTTTTTTTTTTATAATAATAATACTTTTATTTTCTAAAGATGCATTAAATTGATCAAAAATTAGAATAAAGACTTTTGTTACAAAAAAAAAAATATTTCATATAAATGCTGTTCTTTTGAACATTCTATTGAGAGAATCCTGAAAAAAAAATAATAATATGAAGCAGCACAACTGCTTTCAATATTGATAATAATAATAAATGTTTCTTAAGCAGCAAATCAGCATATTAGAATGGTTCCTGAAGGATCATGTGACTGAAGACTGGCTGTTATTACTGAAAACAGTTATTTTAAATTTTAATAATATTTAACAATTTTCCAGTTTTACTGTGGTGTTGATCAAATAAATGCAGCCTAAACATTTCATAAACATTAGAAAAAAATCTTACCAACCCCAAACCTTTGAATGGAAGTATATAGTATCAGTATAGTATCTCTTTTTTTCCCCCCCAAAACCTGCTGTCTACTACATATATAGGCAGCATCCGTACTGAAATGAAACCTTGTAAGTGAATGATTTGGATCTCTCTACACAGGCAGCAGCTCCATGTATCACACAAATAGCCTTTCTTCATGCTAAATGGATAGGTGCCTTTAGAAGGCAACATAATCATGTCTACCTTTGGTAGAAGCTCTTTGGTGCCTTTAAAACGCTGCCTCCATAGGCTTTGGACAAAGTATCCGATTAGCACCTCAGGAGCGGCCATTGCAGACTCATTATCTTTAAAAATGATGGTCAGAGTGTGAATTTATTCAACTTCACAGTCCCGTTACAGCTCTGTGGAACGGACTCTTCATCATCACAGACGGCAGAGTGCAGACTTTGCAAATAAGCGGGAAATAAGACGTGCTAAAGGCTGTTCTTTGAGTTACTGCTTTCCTCTTTCTCTGCAGCAGTCAGCCACTGTGAGCGAATGAGGCAAAAACACATCTTTATTCTCTTTTACGCATTCATTTGTTGGATCAGTGATTCTCAATTGGTGGTTTGCTGCCCAAAAATGGGCCGCAGGACTGTTCTGATGCTTCAATGCTAGTGTAGTTTTCTTTTATTATCTTCAGGAGTTCTTGGATTTTTTAAAAAGCAAATATATATTGATTGTAATACATATTGTGCATTTGACAAAAAAAATGGAATCTGACATTTTAAAAATATTTGAAAATGTTTAAATCAGTGTTAATTTGAAGTAATTGAGATAGTATTATAGTTTTTATTAATAATTTTTGAATACATTTTTGTATTTTCCAGTTTTGTTTTAATTTTAGTCAAAGTTTTAGTCATTTTGTTTTGTGTTTTTGTTTTTGTGTTTTTGTTTAGTATTTTTGTTTTTGTGGTTTTAAATTTTTTTTATTTCAGTTTTAATTATTTTAGTACATTAATTTAAACTAAACTAAACTAAACATGAGAAATATTGCCTTGGCAGCAACCTAAAATAAATATTTCTTTTTAATATTTATACATTTCAAACGTTTAAAGTTTTTTTGTTTTGTTTTAATTTTGATGATTAGAGCTTACAGTTCATGAATGTCAAAAATCCATTATCTCGAAATATTAGAATATTTACATTTGACCATCCCTACAGTATAAATTCCGGGTATCTCTTGTTCTTTGAAACCACAGTAATGGGGAAGACTGCTGACTTGGCAATGGTCCAGAAGACAATCATTGACACCCTCCACAAAGAGGGTAAGTCACAGAAGGTCATTACTGAAAGGGGTGGCTGTTCACAGAGTGCTGTATCAAAGCATATTAAATGCAAAGTTGACTGGAAGGAAGAAATTGGGTAGAAAAAGGTGCACAAGCAACAGGCATGACCGCAAGCTTGAGAATGCTGTCAAGCAAAGCCGATTCAAACACTTGGGAGAGCTTCACAAGGAGTGGACTAAAGCTGGAGTCAGTGCATCAAGAGTCACCACACTCAGACGTCTTCAGGAAAAGAGCTACCAAGCCACTTACATCTTACCTGGGCTAAGAAGAAAAAGAACTGGACTGTTGCTCAGTGCTCCAAAGTCCTCTTTTCAGATAAAAGTAAATTTTGCATTTCATTTGGAAATCAAGGTCTGGAGGAAGACTGGAGAGGCACAGAATCCAAGCTGCTTGAAGTTCAGTGTGAAGTTTCTGAAGTCAGTGATGATTTGGGATGCCGTGATGTCTGCTGGTGTTGGTCCATTGTGTTTTATCAAGTCCAAAGTCAATGCAGCCGTCTACCAGGAGATTTTGTAAATTGATTTAGTAAATAAATATAATTACAATTATATTTCATCTTTAAATATTACATTTTTCACTAATTTGTTTTCTTTAAATGTTAGAAATTTTGTTGTTTTTACTTTTTTTAGTCTATATAGTATTTACTTCTTTTTTTTTTTAAGAAAATGGGAAACACTGAGAAATAAATAAACAAAACGTTGTCTTGGCAACTTGCTGAAATAAGTATATTTTATATTATTTCAATTAATTTTTTTTTTTTTTAAGTTTTAGTTAACTATAATAACCCTGATACAGAGCAGCAACAAATATATATATATTAACAAAATATTTTAAGAGCCATCAAAATAAATATTGTGCATAGGTAAAACTGGTGTTATTTTTATTTACTTGTTTATTTTTTGTCAGATGCACATCTACATTTGAATGGCTTTTTGACCTGCATGGATAACTATGTAGCTCCAGCATCTCATATCAGAAGCTATCTGGACTATGTGAACCTGACAAACCGTGACCTCTTGATGCAAATATTCAGAGTTCAGATGTGCCTTTTTTGCACACGAGAAGACTTGATTTTCAGGCTTTGGCTGAGATGTGCACTTAATGTCTGGTGAGGTTTTCCTAATGTTATTTTATTGTCATTTCAGGATCCTGTGCCTCTTCCATACTTATGTCACGATGAGCCCTACACGTTCAACATCAACCTGTTTGTCGCTGTGAAAGGTGTGTGTCAGTATCTGTAACATCTGTCTGTCATTATGCATACGCTGCATGTTACAGCACTCAGTCTTGTTTTTTTCTCGTTTGTTTCTCATCTGTCCAGGTGAGGGGATGCGAGAGGCCGCCACCATTTGCAAGTCCAATTTTAAGGTAAGAGAGAGATTTGCATTTGTTTTGCATTGGCACACTGCTGTTTCAGAAATAACTCATACTGACAACTTACTGTACCCATTTGATTATACATTTGGAAAAACTCCAGCATGAACCAGATATGAAGCAGAAAAGATTAAAAAAAAAAAGAAATCTATGATTGCATAGAGGCAATGATAAACATACTCTACACAATTATGCAGAATTGCTGGCCAAAATATTGTAAGTGTTTGGTCACACTGGGACAAGAAACAACAAAATACTGACAATTTGGGGCAAATAAAAATGTAAAAATATTTTCTGATTACACTTTGAACCTAATAGAGATTATTTTATCCCCACTGGAATTGTTTTGTGCTGTTTTCTGTGCATAAATACACACTCTTGCTGTTTATATGTAGTCTGTTTGCCTCGTCGCAAATTGCCCCGTGCAAGTTTAGATTTGCAACTTCATGCCATTACCTAATTTGCATAATTCCATTAGTGAATCAGGCACTAAAACAACACAGACTGTGCAGAGCAAATAAACAAAGCTATTCATTCTTAGTGAAACTCCCCTCCGTCTCTGCGTTGTGCTCCTTGTGTTATCGGTTCTGGGAGAAACTCATTCCATTTCCAGCGTTTCTGTATCATCACATGCAGAGAAAGCCATTTTCTCGTTTAGTAACAGACAGCAGGCATGTGTAACGTGTTGTGTGTCTTCTCAGTACATGTACTGGTCCATGAAACAGCAGCTGGCACACCACACAGTCAACGGCTGCAACGTCAGACCGGCAGACCTGCTGGCATCAGGCACCATCAGCGGACCGGTGTGTGAGAGAGAGAGAATATGTTAAAGAAACAGTTCACTCAAAAAAGAAAACTCTGTCATCTTGTGATTTAGAACAAGGCCTAATGAGTCAGATAAGTTCTGAAACCTTCAAAAAATAATAATTTTATTTTTGTATTAATTTTAAGTAAATATCATGGAATCCACATTTATATTTTATTTTATTGTAATTCAATGTTAATTTTAGTAAATATGATAAATATATTATAAGTAATATTAATATAATATAATAAATTTAACTGTAATTATTAATAATAGTTTATATATATTAGTGCTGTCAAACGATTAATCGCGATTAATCACATCCAAAATAAAAGTTTTTATTTACATAATATATCTGTGTACTGTGTATATTTATTATGTATATATAAATACACACACAGTATATATTTTGAAAATATTTACATGTATTTACATTTATATATTTATATTCTTATATTTTATATTATATATAATATATATTTAATATATAAACATAGCATATTTTTCTTAAATATATATATGCATGTGTCTGTATTTATATATACATAATACATATACACAGTATACACACATTATGCAAACAAAAACTTTTATTTTGGATTGCGATTAATCGCGATTAATTGTTTGACAGCACTAATATGTATGGAAGACATTTATATTTTAATATTATTGTTATTAGTAAAGATAAAAAAATAGGTAAATAAACTGGAAGACACGTTTAGAAGACTTAAATTATTAATTTCAACTACAATCAATAAGATTAATAATAATCATAAAATATTGCAAATAATTAAGAAATGTTTGTCTTCTGTAAAAAAAAACAATTAAGAAAATAACCTTTACAATTTTATGTTATCTGTTAAATTCTGTAAATGATATAATAATTAACTGTATTAAATTGTAATTATTAATTATAAAAATATAAATAGTTAATTTAGGTAAATACACTGGAGCACACATTTATATTTTAACACTATTTCAATCAGTTAAATTCAGTAAATAATATAATATTTAACTTTAATTATTACATTTAACTATAATTAATAATATTTTTAAAAAGCAAGTAAATACATTTATTTTTATTTGTATTTCACTTCAATCTGTTAAATTCTGTAAACAATAGAATAACTCACTTTAATTATTAATTGTAAAAAAAAAAATCTAATAATTATTTTAAATAAATGCACTGGAAGACATGTTTACATTTTTATATAATTTCAATCAGTTAAATTGAGTAAATAATATAGTAATTACTCATTTTATTATTATTCATTTTAACGATAATTACTAATAAAAAATACAAATATTCAAAAAAAAATCAAAATATTGAGAAAATCGCCTTTAAAGCTGTCCGAATGAAGTTCTTAATTTTGACCCATACAATGTATTTTTGGCTATTGCTACAAATATACCCCAGCGACTTAAGACTGCTTTTGTGCTCCAGGGTCACAAATAGTTCTGACTCCGTATTTGTGTGCATGAAGGATCCTGAGAGTTTCGGCTCTATGCTGGAGCTCTCATGGAGGGGATCCAAGACTATTGACCTTGGCGATGGAGAGACAAGGACCTTCCTGAAGGATGGGGACGAGGTCACGCTCTCAGGTGGGCCTCTAGAGTCTGTGTGTGCTTGTTTAATGTTGCGGAGATGTGTGTTGATGGAAATGTGATCTCTGTGATAAGGGTTATGGTCTCTCTCTGTGCAGGTTATTGTGAGGGCAGGGGCTATAGAGTGGGGTTCGGTCTGTGCGAGGGGAAGATCCTTCCTGCCCTGCAACAGTGACACACATCTCTGTCTGTCTCTCCTTCCCTCCTGTAAGCCAGACATAACAGCCATGAACAAATACAGTATTATTCATGATCTAATATTCACAGCCTGTTTAAACCTGTTTAGAGGTCTTTTCAAAATAACGTGAAACACTTTTTACATTCATAATCTGGCGCATTTCTGGATATTTAATAAGAAATAATGTGGGGTGGAACCTGATTTTATCCATCTGGATTGATCGGATTGTCATTAAAATATCATTAAATATGAAGGAAAATGTAAAAGAACGTGTTTCTTTAGATAACCTTTGTGATCTTCTTAAGAAAATATGTAGGTAAAATAGTAATGCATCATTATGGGCCTCCTCCATATGCTAAAAAACGGTCATTAATTTCTGCAATTGAACTAGTTTTTGCAGAAATTACACACTTGAATTGCTTTGTCATTCTGTGTTACTGAAAAATAATTCAATAAAGTTACTCATTGCTTTTAAACTGTTTGAAGTCATGCTTTAAAAAAAAATTATGTTTTTATTTCATTTTATTTTATTATCATTTTTTTATGTCCATAAAATGTTTGGCCATTGCATGTTGCTGAGGTAATAATGCGATATGATAAAACTGCATACCACCACAACGATTGGGTAAAATAGTACATTTCTAATTATTAATAATTTTTGCTTTTCAGTATTGATTGAATGAATATATTTATAAGAATTTCTCTGACTTCATCTTGGATGGATTTATTTTCATGTACGTTTATAATGCAGTTTGTATTTTTTTTATTTTATTTGCACATTTAACATTTTACCAACATGTTTTTTCCCCCGACACATTACTACTACTGTTTTATTCTGCATGTTATGGTACTACTGTTATTTTATTTTATTTTGCTACCATGCTACCATGGTGTTTTAATACCTTTTTGGTTTTTTTGGTTTTATTTTATTTTATTTTATTTTATTTTATTTTGCTACCATGGTGTTTTAATACCTTTTTGGTTTTTTTGGTTTTATTTTATTTTATTTTATTTTATTTTATTTTGCTACCATGGTGTTTTAATACCTTTTTGTTTTTTTGTTTATTTTATTTTATTTTATTTTGCTACCAAGGTGTTTTGATACCTTTTTGTTTTTTTGTGTTTTTTGTTTGTTTTATTTATTTAGTTATTTTATTTTATTTTATTTTATTTTGCTACCATGGCGTTTTAATACCTTTTTGTTTTTTGTGTGTTTTTTTGTTTGTTTTATTTATTTTGTTATATTTTATTTTGCTACCATGCTACCATGGTGTTTTAATACCTTTTTGGGTTTTTTTGTGTTTTTTGTTTGTTTTTTTATAAATTTTATTTTATTTTATTTTGCTACCATGCTACCATGGTGTTTTAATACCTTTTTGTTTTTTGTGTTTTTTGTTTGTTTTTGGTTTTATTTTATTTTATTTTATTTTATTTTATTTTGCTACCATGGTGTTTTAATACCTTTTAGTTTTTTTTGTGTTTTTTGTTTTATTTATTTATTTTATTTTATTTTGCTACCATGGTGTTTTCATACCTTTTTGTTTTTTTTTGTGTTTTTTGTTTTATTTTATTTTATTTTGCTACCATGCTACCATGGTGTTTTCATACCTTTTTGTTTTTTTTTGTGTTTTTTGTTTGTTTTAGTTATTTAGTTATTTTATTTTATGTTGCTACCATTGCTAACATGGTGTTTTAATACCTTTTTGTTTTTTTGTGTTTTTTGTTTGTTTTATTTATTTAGTTATTTTATTTTATTTTGCTACCATGGTGTTTTAATACCTTTTTGTTTTTTTGTGTTTTTTGTTTGTTTTATTTATTTAGTTATTTTATTTTATTTTGCTACCATGGTGTTTTAATACCTTTTTGTTTTTTTGTGTTTTTTGTTTGTTTTATTTATTTAGTTATTTTATTTTATTTTGCTACCATGGTGTTTTAATACCTTTTTGTTTTTTTGTGTTTTTTGTTTGTTTTATTTATTTAGTTATTTTATTTTATTTTGCTACCATGGTGTTTTAATACCTTTTTGTTTTTTTGTGTTTTTTGTTTGTTTTATTTATTTAGTTATTTTATTTTATTTTGCTACCATGGTGTTTTAATACCTTTTTGTTTTTTTGTGTTTTTTGTTTGTTTTATTTATTTAGTTATTTTATTTTATTTTGCTACCATGCTACCATGGTGTTTTAATACCGTTTTGTTTTTTTTGTTTATTTTATTTTATTTTATTTTGCTACCAAGGTGTTTTGATACCTTTTTGTTTTTTTGTGTTTTTTGTTTGTTTTATTTATTTAGTTATTTTATTTTATTTTGCTACCATGCTACCATGGTGTTTTAATACCTTTTTGTTTTTTTGTGTTTTTTGTTTTATTTTATTTTATTTTATTTTATTTTGCTACCATGGTGTTTTAATACCTTTTTGTGGGGTTTTTTTGTGTTTTTTGGTTGTTTTATTTATTTATTTTATTTTATTTTGCTACCATGCTACCATGGTGTTTTAATACCTTTTTGTTTTTTTGTTTTATTTTATTTTATTTTGTTACCATGGTGTTTTAATACCTTTTTGTGTTTTTTTTTGTGGTTTTTGGTTGTTTTATTTATTTATTTTATTTTATTTTGCTACCATGCTACCATGGTGTTTTAATACCTTTTTGTTTTTTTGTGTTTTTTGTTTTATTTTATTTTATTTTATTTTATTTTGCTACCATGGTGTTTTAATACCTTTTTGTTTTTTTGTGTTTTTTGTTTTATTTTATTTTATTTTATTTTATTTTGCTACCATGGTGTTTTAATACCTTTTTGTTTTTTTGTGTTTTTTGTTTTATTTTATTTTATTTTATTTTATTTTGCTACCATGGTGTTTTAATACCTTTTTGTTTTTTTGTGTTTTTTGTTTTATTTTATTTTATTTTATTTTATTTTGCTACCATGGTGTTTTAATACCTTTTTGTTTTTTTGTGTTTTTTGTTTTATTTTATTTTATTTTATTTTATTTTGCTACCATGGTGTTTTAATACCTTTTTGTTTTTTTGTGTTTTTTGTTTTATTTTATTTTATTTTATTTTGCTACCATGGCGTTTTAATACCTTTTTGTTTTTTGTGTGTTTTTTTGTTTGTTTTATTTATTTTGTTATTTTATTTTATTTTATTTTGCTACCATGCTACCATGGTGTTTTAATACCGTTTTTTTTTTTGTTTGTTTGTTTTTTTGTTTATTTTATTTTATTTTATTTTGCTACCATGCTTACCATGGTGTTTTAATACCTTTTTGTTTTTTTTGTGTTTTTTGTTTGTTTTATTTATTTAGTTATTGTATTTTATGTTGCTACCATTGCTAACATGGTGTTTTAATACCTTTTTGTGTTTTTTGTTTATTTATTTAGTTATTTTATTTTATTTTATTTTATTTTGCTACCATGGTGTTTTAATACCTTTTTGTTTTTTTGTGTTTTTTGTTTGTTTTATTTATTTAGTTATTTTATTTTATGTTGCTACCATTGCTAACATGGTGTTTTAATACCTTTTTGTGTTTTTTGTTTTGGTTTTTGGTTGTTTTATTTATTTATTTTATTTTATTTTGCTACCAAGGTGTTTTGATCCCTTTTTGTTTTTTTGTGTTTTTTGTTTGTTTTATTTATTTATTTGTTTTATTTTATTTTATTTTATTTTGCTACCAAGGTGTTTTGATCCCTTTTTGTTTTTTTGTGTTTTTTGTTTGTTTTATTTATTTATTTGTTTTATTTTATTTTATTTTATTTTGCTACCATGCTACCATGGTGTTTTAATACCTTTTTGTTTTTTTGTGTTTTTTGTTTGTTTTATTTATTTAGTTATTTTATTTTATTTTATTTTATTTTGCTACCATGCTACCATGGTGTTTTAATACCTTTTTGTTTTTTTGTGTTTTTTGTTTGTTTTATTTATTTAGTTATTTTATTTTATGTTGCTACCATTGCTAACATGGTGTTTTAATACCTTTTTGTGTTTTTTGTTTATTTATTTAGTTATTTTATTTTATTTTATTTTATTTTGCTACCATGGTGTTTTAATACCTTTTTGTTTTTTTGTGTTTTTTGTTTGTTTTATTTATTTAGTTATTTTATTTTATGTTGCTACCATTGCTAACATGGTGTTTTAATACCTTTTTGTGTTTTTTGTTTATTTATTTAGTTATTTTATTTTATGTTGCTACCATTGCTAACATGGTGTTTTAATACCTTTTTGTGTTTTTTGTTTATTTATTTAGTTATTTTATTTTATGTTGCTACCATTGCTAACATGGTGTTTTAATACCTTTTTGTGTTTTTTGTTTATTTATTTAGTTATTTTATTTTATGTTGCTACCATTGCTAACATGGTGTTTTAATACCTTTTGTGTTTTTTGTTTGTTTTATTTATTTAGTTATTTTATTTTATGTTGCTACCATTGCTAACATGGTGTTTTAATACCTTTTTGTGTTTTTTGTTTATTTATTTAGTTATTTTATTTTATTTTATTTTATTTTGCTACCATGGTGTTTTAATACCTTTTTGTTTTTTTGTGTTTTTTGTTTGTTTTATTTATTTAGTTATTTTATTTTATGTTGCTACCATTGCTAACATGGTGTTTTAATACCTTTTTGTGTTTTTTGTTTATTTATTTAGTTATTTTATTTTATTTTATTTTATTTTGCTACCATGGTGTTTTAATACCTTTTTGTTTTTTTGTGTTTTTTGTTTGTTTTATTTATTTAGTTATTTTATTTTATGTTGCTACCATTGCTAACATGGTGTTTTAATTTTTTTTGTGTTTTTTGTTTGTTTTATTTATTTAGTTATTTTATTTTATGTTGCTACCATTGCTAACATGGTGTTTTAATACCTTTTTGTGTTTTTTGTTTATTTTATTTTATTGTATTTTATTTTGCTACCATGCTACCATGATGTTTTAATAACTTTTTGTTTTTTTGTTTGTTTTATTTATTTTAGTTATTTTATTTTATTTTATTTTGCTACCATGCTACCATGATGTTTTAATACCTTTTTGTGTTTTTATTTTATTTTATTTTATTTTGCTACCATGGTGTTTTTTTGTGTTTTTTTTTTGTTTGTTTTATTTATTTAGTTATTTTTATTTTATTTTATTTATTTAACTGCAGTGCATTTTGGGATTGAGAAGGATGAAGAAAGCATTGCCAAGGTGATAAAACAGAACCAAAAAGAAACTTGAAACTTTGTACATAAGCAAAATGATGTTGTATGATATTATAAATGGACATGTGATAAACAAGATGTTTGTTGTTGTTGCTAGCAGCATCATCTATGAAACTGTAGGATTGATGCAGCAGTATTTCTTGCAGTTCCAGCGCCTGACTGTCAGAGACTGTCAAACAGGTAAAATGACTGACCGCTCTTTATCTGTGATGGTGGGTTTGTCTCACATCACCACATGATTATCAAGCCTTTCAAAGCTTTGAGTGAAGTGAATGATGCTGTAATTACTGACGGAGGACGTCCGGTTCAGACTGAACAGACCTGGTGTGTGTATCATAAACTGATGCTCCTACACTCAGGAAGAAGATTTAACAGTAATTAGAGATGCTTGTTCAATTGAATTGAATTTCGAGAATTTTATGAATGATGGTAATACCATTTTTGGACATGTACCATGACAAAATCACTTTTTGGATACCATGTTTTTTGGACCTGTATGTTATTTTATTTTGCTATTTTATGTTATTTTATTTTACAACAATTGTTTTATTGATGTGTACTTATGCCATGGTACTACTCTGTTTTTGTTTGCATTTTATTTTCATTCATTTTTTTATTTTATTTCATCTCACATGCACTATGGAAAATACCATGAAAATATCAGGTTTTTATAGATATGCACTACTGAAGTACATTTTTATTTATTTTCATGTGTATTTAGCTATATATTTATTATGCAATTTGTATTTTTTTATTTATTTTATTTACAATTTTTCACATTACTACCATTTTTTTCTGCACGTTACCTCTTCCATGGTACTACTTAGATTTATTTGACTTTTATTTGATTTTATTTGTTGTTTTTTACATTAATTAATTAATTTATTTGTTTATTTTTATGTTTTGCTTTTTGCAGATTTTGCACACATTTACCATGGTATTTTTTGGATGTTTATCATGGAAATACTATGTTTTTTTAAACTATGATATTTACTAAATGATCTTTGGTATTTGGAGTATTTACGGTATCACCATTAATCATGGTATCACCACAGTGCATTTATGTAAGGGCAGATGGTACGGATACTCTGAGACAAATTTAAACCGTCAACTCAAACTGAAAAATAAAATATATGATATGGAATATACCTATTTTAAATAAGTTGTCATGACAGACTCTTCCATTAAGACTTCCTCTGCAATGAATCACTTGTATTGTATCTCCTGAGCTGCTAACAGATGGTGCGGGGCGTTTGGAGCCATGCGGTGGAGATCACGAGGGCCGTCCGGGAGTCACTGAGTCATCAGAGGTCAGATGGTCCATCCACGACTCCTTCAGCGTAAGTGTGAACGTATGAGCGCTCGTGTTGGTTTGCAGACAGAGATGGAAGGATCTCGCTTTCCCTCTTACTGTGTGTTTCTCCCCCTCTGTGATCAGACTTTTATCCATGAGTCTTGGCGGCCTCACAGATGGACCTCCAGTGTTTGACCTTTCGCTTACTGAAGGAGAAAAGCAGGTGATAAATCTCTGAATACAGTGTGTGCTACCAATAAAAGTGTGGTGCTGTCAGCTCCGTTTAACATAATTAACCCTGGCAGAATCCCTTCTATTAAATGAAGCAGATTAGCTAGTACCAAACTAATACAAAACTCTGCAGATTTGAATCAGCTTTTCTTGTTATATTTCCGGTTTTCATTTTAATTTTAGTTTGTTTCATTTCATAGGTGGGGTTGATTATGAAGCACAGCGTGTGTGTGTGTGTGTGTGTGTGTGTGTGTGCACTGCTTTAATCAGGTCTGTAGATCAGAGTGTTATAAATTAAATCCATGGGAGATGCATTTAATCAATGCAGAGGTACATTATAAATGCAAATATGCAAATTGCAAACATTTTTATCTCACACTGCATTTCAAAACACGGACCAAAAACAGGTGCTAATAGCATGTCTACACAGATACTAACAAAGAGACATTTATTATTATCCGTTAAAACACAAAAATATTAAACTGATATTGTGGTAAATGATTTCAGAATGATTTCTGAAGGATCATGTGACACTGAAGACTGGAATAATGATGCTGGAAATTCAGCTTTGCATCACAGGAATAAATTACATTTTAAAATATATTCAAATGAAAAATAGTTGTTTTAAATTGTAATAATATTTCTCAATATTTCTGTTTTTACTGTATTTTTTATTAAATAAATGCAGCTTTGGTGAGCGTAAGAGACCTGGTCTCTTGTACGTTAGTGTGCATCGCCCTCAACAGCAGCACATCATTACTGTTAGCATAATTCAGTTTGTGCTGCTCAGAGCTTTTATCCAGCTACCTCTCATGAATTAGGAGCCCAAAGTTACTGTGCCTCTAAAGTTAATAGAAGTATTGATTTGTGTGAGTTGTGTGGCAGTGCTGTTATACTGTGTGTGTGTGTGTGTGTGTGTGTGTGTGTGTGTGTGTGTGTGTGTGTGTGTGAAGGCTCAGTTAG
>NW_015536467.1:559126-568155 GCF_001515605.1 Sinocyclocheilus anshuiensis | reverse complement strand
GAAACCTCAAAAAATTATACTCAGCTGTTTTCAACATCATAATAATAAATGTTTTTTGAGCAGCAAATCAAAATATTAGAATGATTTCTGAAGGATCATGTGACACTGAAGACTGGAATAATGATGCTGGAAATTCAGTTTTGCATCACAGGAATAAATTACATTTTAAAATATATTCAAATGAAAAATAGTTGTTTTAAATTGTAATAATATTTCTCAATATTTCTGTTTTTACTGTATTTTTTATTAAATAAATGCAGCTTTGGTGAGCGTAAGAGACCTGGTCTCTTGTACGTTAGTGTGCATCGCCCTCAACAGCAGCACATCATTACTGTTAGCATAATTCAGTTTGTGCTGCTCAGAGCTTTTATCCAGCTACCTCTCATGAATTAGGAGCCCAAAGTTACTGTGCCTCTAAAGTTAATAGAAGTATTGATTTGTGTGAGTTGTGTGGCAGTGCTGTTATACTGTGTGTGTGTGTGTGTGTGTGTGTGTGTGTGTGTGTGTGTGTGTGTGTGTGTGAAGGCTCAGTTAGCAGCTCAGAGCTTTCAAACAAATGCCTGAACACTGATGTAAACACATTAACACTGATTGGAAATTAAATAATTGAACTATTAACAGATGAAATACTTGGTGACATACTGCAAACTGGACATGTTTTGGATGCACTATGTAGTACATTGTCTTATTACATTTTCATGTTTCTATCAATTTTATAGAGATGGATATGACATTTTACCACAATATCAGTTTAATATTTTTGGGTTTTAATGGAAAACCAATTCATAGGTCTTTCCTGTGTCCTCAGTCCCTTTAATTTTAATGTAGTTAATTTATTTGACTATTTTTATTGGTTTTAGAAATTTGCAGATACAGCCAGGGGGTACATTGGGCTAAACAGGAAAAAAAAAAAACAATTAATAAAAATAAAATATAATAATAAAATGTTTATCAAATAAAATGAAAATAAGTAAAAAAATAAAAAATAAAAAAAAAAGATGAAAAGAAAATTAAATATGTTGCCTTGTCAACTAGCTGAAATAAAGTTTATATATATATATTTATTTAAATAATAAAAAAAAAACAATAAATAAAAATAAAATAATAAAATGTTTATCAAATAAAATGAAAATAAGTAAAAAAAATACAAAAACAGAAATAAACAAAAAATGTTAAATAAAATCATTAAAATTATAACAATTAACACATTTTACAGATTTCGTATTTTTTAAATTATTGTTTTAGATATTATGAAAATTCTGCCTCAAAAAGGAAGCAACATCATTTTGGAGGGAAAACAGAAGTATGAAAGAGTATAAATTTGATGAATTCTGAGATGTTTTGTGGTAGATGGATTGTGTCACTTTGAAATATTTTCTTTTTGATGAAATTACAAAAATATGTATAATGCCAAAGTATGGTTACAAACATATAAAAATGCACTTACTGTAACTCCCATTCTTTCAGAGAGCAATTATGGCCAAATTCAGCTCCTAACTTCATCCTGTTAGGAGTCCTGTTAATTTTCTCACCATTTCACACATAATCAAGTCATAATTAAGAAAGTTAAATGTCTGAGTTTGACCAAGGTATATTTCTGAAAGTCTGGTACATGCTTTCGCAGAAATACTTCCTTAAATTACAATTCAAGCATATTCATTTTTTGAAGGTTAGACTTCAAAAGGTTCTGCAGAACAGGAATGACCGGAGGAGGGGTTAGATAAGCTGAATTAGGTTGCAGCAAAGGAGTCTGCCAGTCTGAGAAACCTCTGTCAGTTCAGCTGCACTATAGAGAAAGCTCTGACAGAGGGTTTGATGGATGGGAATCTGTCAGATCTGTTTGGAGGGTGTGGAAAGAGCCAAGTCAGCTTGACATCAAGTTACAGTAAACTGGATGTTAGAAAACATAAATGGAGCAGCCTTTGAAATTCTAATGTGTATGTGTGGTATTGCAGTATCACTGATGTATTATTATAGTTTTTGTTAATGTTTTGAATTAGATTTTATGATATCTCTTGTTTTAACTTTAATTTTATAGTTATAGCAGTTTAAGTTAAAGTTTTTGTTTTTTAAAATATGTCTATAGTTATTATTATTATTTATTAGTTTTAATTTTGTTAGTTTTAGTTATTTAGCTCTTCAAGTTAACTAAAAGATTAAAAGAAAATTAAAAATGTTGCCTTGTCGACTAGCTGAAATAGCTAGTATATATATATATATATATATATATATTTAAATCTAAATCTTTTTATATTATTTTATATATCAGTTGACATTTATTTTATTTCAAGTAATAAAAATGTTTTTTTTTTTTTTACTTACCCAAAACTTTCCCTCATACTTAATCTTAAAACAAGTTCAGTTGCTGCCTTAAATGTTTATGTATCATCAAATTGGCAAATTATTTCAACTTAAATTATATTAAACTTACTTTAAAAAAAAATTTGAATCTTTGATAAAGTTATTAATATGATTCCTTTTTTTATAGTGTTATATTTTTTTAAAGTTATTTTAACTATTTAACATTTTTAATCCTCCTGGTCTTATTATGCAAAATCCATCAGTGCATGTCCAAAAAGTAAAAAGTGCATTTTATGTTGACAATTTTAGGCTATAAAATCTTACTGCATTAGACACGGTACGTGGAAGTACAGTGTGTACAAATCCCAAAACAAAAACAACAACTCATTTGATTGTTTAATGTTCCATTCGCTTCATACTGGAAGCTGAACATTGTTGCGAAAAAAAATGGTGAGCAAAACATTACTGGGCTACATTTGATGAATAATTCCATTAGGTGAATGCACTCTTACTGAAATAATTATACGGAACCTAATTGAACCCTTGAAAGTGCTGCTTGATCATTTAAAATGAACCACCTGGCCTAGAGTAGTAATAATGTCTTTCTGCTGTATTTCAAATCAGGACACTCCAGTTTATGATGCAGCTCTTGTACTCTTTGTATTCAGACTCTACAAACTCTGGCACGACTAATTAAATAACTAACTAACTAAAAGAAAGTGTTTGTTTTCAAAAAGCCTCTTAACCATTTATAATGCAAAACTTGATAAGAGTTAAGTAAAATGTTGGCCACACTGCCAGGAAAATGATTTGTAGCATTTAAATGAATTGAACAGCAAATGAAAAGCTGAAGTATTCTTGGGTTTGATCGATCGTGCTGCACTGTGGGAAATAAATACTCATGTTGAGAGGAGGAGAACTTGAGGTTCTTATGATGGACAACAAATGCTTTTGCTGTGCTGAATCATCGGCTCATTTTGAGCGCTGATTCCTCTGAGTGTATGAGATAAAAGAGGGAGTGATGCGAGGAAAAACATAAATCTGTTTTTAATGAAAGTGATCATAACTTACCGTCAAGCTCCTCAATACTACTGTCTTTGAATTTAGAACACGTATAATTTGTCAATGTAATGCTTTTTGTCATTACCTTTAAAAAAATAAAAATTACTTCTGGTTGCAGAGATAAGACCTTCTTGACAGGTAAAGGATTTGAGATGTTCTGTAGACATAAGAACTTTGATTTGCTGTGTCAGTGAGGCTTTCTATCAGTGGATGATTGTAGACAAATGAATCGGTTCTTATGAATTCGTTCGAACGGATGGTTTCGATGACTCTGCTTGTGTTAAATGCACAATATGTACAATTTTTTCATGACCCCTTTAATACACAATAAGATCGTAAGCATATATGAGTGAGCCATTTATTGGTTCAATGAGTCGGTGAATTGTTTATTCGACTTGTTTCGAGTCTCGTTTTAAAGCATTGTGAGTTGTTCATTTGAGAATCACAATCATCGGATGATGTATAGGCAAACAAATTGGTTCTTTTGAATTCTTTCGAATAGATGGTTTGAATGATCTGCTTTGTATTTGTGTTGTTATAACTGTCACACAGTAACATCGTACACATATCTGACAGACATTTATCAGTTTAATGAGTCAGTGAATTGTTCATTCTGCTTATTTCTCGAATAATAAGGCTGAATTGTGGAAGAATCGCTCAGCTCAGTTTGGTGAACCGGTTCATTTGAGTCATAGAAGAGAGCGGAGTCATCAGAAATGCACGTTACGTCGGTGATGCTGTTGGTAAACATTGGTGCAAACACACGGTGGAGGATGATACAATGACTGACATAATATCATGTGAATAATATTGATATATTAATTTTAATGAGTTAGCTTGCTTACGTCGCTGACGTGCAAGTAGAAATGCATCTGAACTGTTCTGAAGATAGAATTTGCAAAATAGTAAACACGTTCAGCACATTTTTTACCCCTTTTGTCATTAATAATTTAGTAAAAAAAAAAATTCATAATTAATTTAGTGTAAAATACAAGTAACATCATCATGTATGGGTGGAATTCGTTAGTAAATTGCACCCACAGTAATATTAATATTATCGTACCATACTCGCATTATAAGATGAGAACACAAAAAAATTGAACTAAATTGAGAATAAGCTCAATAATCTGTAGCTCAGTCTTTTGTAGTGTTGGTTTATAACTGAATTAAATTAACTTTACAACACTGTTATTGAACTGAATTGAATCACTGTTGAAATGATCAAAATTGTCAAAATTGATGAATTTTGCAACAGTTATTTTTCTGTTCATTACCGTGAAGCTGCTTTGAAACAATATGTTGGCTATTATCTAAAATGTTAAATCAATGTGATATGACTTGTTTATACTCTAATTCCCCCTAAACTGTTGTGTGAGCCCATTTAAATTCCCATTACAAAGCTTTAAGATTTCCAGTCATAAGATTTGTAGTGCACTCACCAATGGTTGGTGATAATTCACCAGATATATTGGAATTACTATTATCTTTATTGTGGTTAGGAACAGACATGTTGCACATTTGCATTTTCTCATCAGACAGGACACTGGCATTTAGTTGTTTTGTCCTTCACATGAATGAAGGATACATTCATTCATGACTTCATTTATATGACTTCAGCTGAGGCACTTGATATCATGCAGACTATAGCTCTCTGCAAATGCGTACAATTCATCATGGACAACATGATCAAACCACATCAGGGGATCAGATCGTATAAGAGCCAATAAAAGAAAGAGACAGATGCTCTTGTAAAGACAACGTTAAGATGAATGCAACAGTTTTTTCATCTTTAGCCATTTCCACAAGGCCTTCAGTCTTCTTGCAAAACATACTCACAATTAAGATCATACTTTGTGCAAGTCTGTAAATGTGAATGCTTGAATAATGTATTGCAAGTATGCAGTCCCGTTGTAAATATTGTATTTGCAGTGGTGCTACTCAAGGGGGCGATAGCGTTAACTGCAAATTACTGTGCCAATAAACCATAAATAAACATGCTGGCAATAAACTGTTGCTCCACCATGACTGTGTAAAAGAAAATTGATATTAAGAAGACAGCTATAGCACCCCTTGTGGCAATGCTAAAAATGCAGCTTCGTTTACGTACAAAATTGCGTAGCTAGATATGTTTTCCGTGCCTTACTTGAATGTGTATCTCATTTATCATTATGAAATATAAAAATATACATTTGCTCCCTTGTTTAACTACAAATTCAGGATGCATTGGTTGTGAGAACGTCAGGTTAGTGTGGTTGGAATTGTCTGATTTAGGGTTGTTTGTGCTTCGTTTTGGAGTGATTTTGTTTTACTGAAGCCCATCCAGGGCAGGAGCAAAAAAGAGCATATGGGTGTCAAATCAATCTTCATTTCGGGATTCATGCCTTCTTGTTTAATACAGTGTTGGTTGGGAAGAATTCAACTCAGTTTCCATGCAGATGTCTTCAAAGCTAGTGATGCTGTATGCAAGAAGATGACTAGCAGCTTAAATATCCCACATACATCTGTGTACTGGTTGAAACATGATGTTAGGGTTTGATTGAATGCAGGTGCATGTTTATTTGCTGAGGTCATGGGAAAAATGTGATCTGCTAGTCGTCCAAGTGCTGCTCCTCCCAGGTGGAGGTGGGAATGGCGCTGTAGGGGTCCATGATGACTTTGGCACAGCGGATGATCATTGCCACCAGCAGCAGACAGAGGAAGGCGATGCATGCCAGGGTCAGACCCTGGTCCACGTCCACAAAAGCAGGGTCTGGCGTTGTCTCCTCCATCGCTTCGGTCTGTCCGCATCAGTCCGGGCCTCTGCTACCATCCTGATCGCTTATCTGTGGGTGAGGAGACGGAGAGAGAAGTAAATTGCTGCCTGCCAGAAAGTCCACTAAACTGAGCTGGCTGAACGAATCCATAATGAACTTTAGGTTCAATACATTTCCACAGATAATCTGTATAAAGGGGCCGTTCATTTAAGACATGGTTTTACATTCTGTCTGAGGTATTTTTCAATTGTTTGATTTTGTCAGTTGAACGCTTTGGCCAATCGTGCTGCATTTTTGAAAGATTTTCAGCGCCCATGTGGATTGAGAGAGTAGTCATTTGTCAATATGACTGTAGAATTAAGAAACCAACAATCATATTTAGCTCCTGTGTATACATGGTCAAAGAACTACAAACTGGTGATTAATGGTCATAACTCTAGCTAGCTAATCTAACTAATTTTAAATGGACACAATTCTTTCAACCAATCCTAATGACTTTAAAATTGCCTAAAATTGTGTTGTTTATTTACATCCCTATATATTAAATAGCTCTCTACGTATTATATGGTTAGAAAACAGAATCAAATAAAAATAATGTAACTAAAAATTAAAAGTAGTGAGAAATCTGTTATACCATACAAAACATTATCCATATATTCACTACTGTTCAAAAGTTTAGGTTTTTATTCATACTTTTATTTAGCAAAGACACATTAAATTGATCTAAATTGATCAAAAAACATTTACAATGTTATTTAGCATGCAGGACAGCAGTTTCAACATTGATAATAATCAGAAATGTTTCTTGAGCAGCAAATCTGCATATTTCTGAAGGATCATGTGACACTGAAGACTGGAGTAATGATGAGCTTTGCATCACAGAAATAAATAACGTTTTAAAATATTTTCAAATAGAACACAGTTATTTTAAATCATAATATTACATAATTTTCCTGTTTTTGCTGTGTTTTTGATCAAATAAATGCAGCCATGGTGTCAGGGTTGCTACTGCGTTGGAGCGAGGAACGAGGAGAACGTAAGAGAATTACTATAATAACAGTTTATTTAATCCAAACCACGGGGAACACAGGACAGGCAGGAACACACACGTAGCACATGGAGTTGACGTTTAAGACAAGACGAAGGACTAAGGAAAACACAGGGCTTAAATAACAAGGAACTAATTGGGACACACCTGAAATCAATGAAAAATCAAAACACGGGGAAACTGGGTCATGGGGGAGCAAAACACAAGACACAGGACTGACATTACTCCCCCCTCCCCAAAGGCACATCCACGCGCCACACAACATCCAACGGGGAGGGGGGGTGGGCGCTCTGGAGGCCCCTCAGGACAGGCTTACTAGGGACGGCAGGCCTCCAGAGCGGTACCCATTCCGGGACCCATGGCAGATCAGGCAGTTCAAGGAGCCATGGCAGAGCAGGCAGACTAGGAAGCCATGGCGGAGCTGGCAGCTCAGGGGGCCATGTCGGAGCAGACAGTTCAGGGGCCCATGGCGGAGCAGGGAACTCAGGGGGCCTGACCTTGGCACTCGGCCCGGCCTCTACGATCGGATCCCCATAACCCCCCAAAAAAAAATCCTTGGGGAAAATATCGGCCCCTGAGCCCTCCGTGGGCCTGGCTTGGGAACTGTGGCCCTCCCTGGGCTTGACGTGGGAACAGGAGCACTCCGTGGGCTGGACGTGGGAACTGGAGCCCTCCGTGGGCTGGACGTGGGAACTGGAGCCCTCCTTGAGCTGGACATGGGAACTGCAGTCCTTTCAGGAGCGGCCTCAGGGGCTGGAGTCGACACTGGAGCAGACTCGGGGGCTGGAGCCGACACTGGAGCGGACTCGGGGGCTGGAGCCGACACTGGAGCGGACTCGGGGGCTGGAGCCGACACTGGAGCGGACTCGGGGGCTGGAGCCGACACTGGAGCGGACTCGGGGGCTGGAGCCGACACTGGAGCGGACTCGGGGGCTGGAGCCGACACTGGAGCGGACTCGGGGGCTGGAGCCGACACTGGAGCGGACTCGGGGGCTGGAGCCGACACTGGAGCGGACTCGGGGGCTGGAGCCGACACTGGAGCGGACTCGGGGGCTGGAGCCGACACTGGAGCGGACTCGGGGGCTGGAGCCGACACTGGAGCGGACTCGGGGGCTGGAGCCGACACTGGAGCGGACTCGGGGGCTGGAGCCGACACTGGAGCGGACTCGGGGGCTGGAGCCGAGAAAATATCGGCCCCTGAGGCCCTCCGTGGTCCTGACATAGGAGCAGGAGCCCTCCCCGGGCTGGACGTTGGAACAGGAGCCCTCCCCGGACTTGACTTGGGGACTGGAGCCCTCCCTGGGCTGGACGTGGGGACTGGAGCCCTCCTTTGGCTGGACGTGGGAACTGGAGCCCTTTCAGGAGCGGACTCGGGCTGGAGCCGACACTGGAGCGGACTCAGGGGCTTTAGCCGACACTGGAGCAGACTCAGGGGCTGGAGCCGACACTGGAGCAGACTCAGGGGCTGGAGCCGACACTAGAGCAGACTCAGGGACTGGAGCCGACACTGGAGTGGACTCAGGGGCTGGAGCCTACACTGGAGCGAACTCGGGCTTTAGCCGACACTGGAGCGGACTCAGGGGCTAGAGCCCACAGTCTCTTCCTCCGCATTCTCCTTTTATAAGCAGAGGTGAAGGAGACTGCTGCTGTCAGCTGAGGGCTTGGGAGGGAATTGGCCAGCGGGCTTGACTGTGGAACGGCCGGTGGGCTTGAGCGTGCAGCGGCCGGCGGGCTTGACAGCTGGCTGGTTCTGAATCAGGGCCGGACACTCTCCAGACACCGGAGGATCCCTTCCCTCCAGCACAGTCCAGTGGTGTCTGGGAGGTCCACGGGGCGGTGGTAATTGGCCCCGATCCAGAAAAAAG
>NW_015536467.1:551114-559065 GCF_001515605.1 Sinocyclocheilus anshuiensis | reverse complement strand
TTCTACATCACTGCCTGTTTAGCCCCGCCCACTGATTCTACATCACTGCCTGTTTCGCCCCGCCCACCGATTCTACATCAATGCCTGTTTAGCCCCGCCCACCGATTCTACATCACTGCCTGTTTAGCCCCGCCCACCGATTCACACACGTAGTGTAAATAACAAGAGAGGAAAATGAAGGCCTACCCAGAAACTAAACAATAAAGATGTCTCTGAAGACAACAAGACACTGTGCAGAAAGCGTGGATGAACTTTATTTTTAATGAAGATCCAGACCACGTCAGTAAGATAATAGCCTATTATTTCTAAATGTTTTTTTTTTAATGTAGAAATCTTGATAACATTATAAGGGGACCTCAGAGAACTGTACAAAATAATAAAAAAAAGCAGTTCATGACCCCTTTAATGCATACATCTAAACTGTGCAATCTTGGTATTGCATCACTTCCCTTGTTACTTTACCCTTAGGATGATTCTTCATTTATTTATTTGCATTATGCATCTGCTAAATGAATAACTGTAAATGTTTATTTGTCATTGCTGTTGGGCGCTAATGTGTTTCATAGTTTGTAATCATACAGCGTGCTGCCTTTATGGGGTTTATGAATCATTGATGAGATCATTAAATAAGTATTATGAATGTGATGTTCAGTCATTATAGTGCCTTATTAGTAATTTAAAAGAAGTGCATAGTGATTAAAATGTTTCGCATGATAAGAGTGAGCACAAAGCATGCATTAGTCTCTTGTGTTAGAGAGCAATGTTTAGTGCAGTGCATATCACTGATGTAACAGCTGATCATTCCCTAAACAGCAGATGAAGATGCCAAGTCCAATTTTGTTGATATTTTATTTCCTCAAAAATAAGAGTTTAATCGATTCCTATCAGATTAGTAGCAGATTGCGTGTCAATATCTGCTCTTTTGTTCATCTGCTGCTGCTTCGGTCAATTTTATTGTCTGCACACAAAAAGGAAACAAATAAAACCTGTGGCTAATGCATTTCTTATTAGTATTGATTGTATTTTTACTGTGCTTCGATTATGACTGGCTGTGATGTAGATCTGCTATTGGTTATCGGCTCTAGTGTGTGTTGCATAAACGTCATTTATGCAAGGTCACATTGCTCACCAACAGGTGGTAGTTGAATATGTTTACACAAATATATTTAAAACATTAAACAAACAACAAATGCATTCAGATGGGTGTAGCTTTTTAATCTTCTGAAAAGGGAAACTGTTTCTTCTGGTCCTTTATCCATAATATTGATTTCTCAGGAGAGAAATATGCACAAAATATGACAATATTTTGAAAATATGAAATATGCAACAAGCACTGGTTACAAGCAAAAACAGTGCAAAACCATTCAAAGAGTCTTGGTAAAATATTTTGCAAGAGGCCTCAGATTTCTGCATATTTCAAGTGAATAGAAAAGGTTTTATCAAAAGATTGTGGGAGTTCTTTTAGTGTACTTGAGCTAAATAATGAAGTGAAGTGAAGTGACGTGACATGTGGCCAAGTATGGTGACCCATACTCGGAATTAGTGCTCTGCATTTATCCCATCCAAAGTGCACACACACAGCAGTGAACACACACACACCGTGAACACACACCCGGAGCAGTGGGCAGCCATTTTTTTGCTGCGGCGCCCGGGGAGCAGTTGGGGGTTCGGTGCCTTGCTCAAGGGCACCTCAGTCGTGGTATTGAAGGTGGGAGAGAGTGCTGTACATTCCCTCCCCCCACCTACAATCCCTGCCGGTACGAGACTCGAACCCGCAACCTTTGGGTTACGAGTCCGACTCTCTAACCATTAGGCCACGACTTCCCCCATAATGAGGTCTAAACATGCAGTGTTCTTTAAAGGCATCATATGATGCGATTTCAATTTTTCCTATCTCTTTGGAGTGTTACAAGCTCTTGGTGCATAAAGAAGATCTGTAAAGTTGCAAAGACTAAAGTCTCAAATCCAAAGAGATATTCTTTATAAAAGTTAAGAGTCAACCACGCCTACCTAAAACGGCTCGTTCTAACACGCCCCCACATGTCTACGTCACGATGTGTGAAGATTTGCATAACACCGCCCAAATGTTCACCAAAGAAAGAAGGCGTAACTTTTATTCTCGCTGTAGTATTGTTGTTGCCGCCGCCGCCATGTCGTGAAGGTGCTGTGTGTTTCATTGTGAAAGTGAAACTAATTTGTTTGGCCTTCCAAACGAGGACGATATCCGCTTCATCATGCCTGGAGCTGATCCGTGCTGGTCGCTGAGGAAATACAACAACTTTGTGTTTTTTTAAACTTAAACCTCATAAACACATTTCATTACACCAAATACACAAAATAATGCTCTTTTTAGCAACATCATATGACCCCTTTAATGCAGTTCACTCAATGTACAGAACATTGCTCATTTGTCACAGTGCATTTGAGTGCCAAATTCAATATGTGATGCTTCACCAAGTCTTCACGAGGAGGCATGAGGCTGGATATCAATATGATGATATAGCGCTATTCCAAACAAACTTAATGACCTGTCTCATTTGTATGATATTGCATTAGTTTTCTGGTGCAAAACCACTAGTTTGTAGTACAAAGCCAACAATGTGCATGGAAAAATCAACGTAAATTTGAACGTAAAGCCAGCAACACTTGTGGAATAGAGAAACCAAAGAATAAAAAGCAGCTATAGATAATCACACCTTTATTATGCCAATGTATTTCAGCACACAGGCCTTCACCAGGGCTAAAAAAATCCATTCGAATCAAAGAAAGAGAAAGTTCAAATTTGCAATCGACCACTAGGGAAATCAAAACAAGTTCTTTGAATTCTCTGTTCCACAAGTGTTGTTGGCTTTGTGTTCAATAAGTGTGACATTGTGTTAAACAGGTTTGTATTCTTTGTGATTATATATATTCTTTTGAGTATATTTCTTCTTTTGAGTCTTTTATATATTTTGAAGCATCCCATCAATGCTCGCTTCTTCAACACAGCACTTTTTCGTTTTTCCCATGGCCACCACCAAGATCACGATGCATGGTGCAGCAGACTTCGGAGACAAACCCTTAGGACTATTGAAATCTACTTTAATAATGATACAAACGTCTAATCTGAGAGGTCTCATTGGGAACCGTAGCACATTCCAGCTGTGTCAGCATGTTTGGGATTATCCCTGCATTCATCAAGCCCACCAGCCCTTTCAGGACTTCAGTGAGGTCCGGTCTTTAAGCGGACATGCTGTTGGGTCTCATTTGGGAACGGTAATTAGTTTTCACTCAAGGACGCAGGCAACAGTAACTGTGGCAACCGCATTAGAAATTAAAAGTGTCTGCTCAGAGATTATCTCTGATAACCAGTTAGCTCTGAGGGATTTTCTACATTGTCTATTCAGTCCTTTTCTGGAACCGTCTCATTTGAAAGGAGATGAAAGGCTGATAAATAAGTTAAATTTTTCAGTGTTTGCTACTGAGTTTCTCACTGGAACCAAAACCAGTTCTTGACAAGCTAATTAAAAATAACACTTTCAATATGGTGCATAAAACAAGACAAATCCATCAGAGAATATATCAAACATTTGTGAAACTAAGGCAAACATCTATGCTGTATTCTGATAAAAGGAGACGAGAATAAAAGAGTCATAAAACCCAGAAACAAGCACTTCTGGCTCCATCGTCCCAAAGTCAGTGGGTTTCTTGTGGTTAACACAAGCTCAAGATATTTTCACGTTTATTCTACAACATAAAATCCATCAGTAATACATGAAAAAGGCATTCACTAGACCGCTTTTACAGCCTTGTTGTGTTTATACTCTTTCAAACTATCCTCTCAAACTTTTTAGGGAAATGTTTTTTAAATTATGATTAAATTTGAAGCTTAATGGTAGTGGCGTTAAAGTCGTGCAACCGTGGTGTAATTCATTTACAGCCTGCGTTTAGCTCAGTGCTTCTGCTGATTGTATTTTTAGGCTTCAAAATTCATAGGAGTTGTGTTCATTTCTGAAGATTATCTTGATGAAAAAAAAGTAAGAATCAGAAACGTTTATTAGTCACAGAGCTTTTTTTTTTGTTGCAAAAATCCAAGTCCTATTATCGCACTATAGTATAACAGTTAATATTTATAATGTGTTAATATTAGTGCTGTCAAACGATTAATCACTATTATAAAAGTAATAAATCGTTGTAATAAAAGTTTTTGTTTACATAATATATGTATGTGTACTGTGTATATTTGTTATGTATATATAAATACACACCCATACTTTTGAAAATATTTACCTGTATTTACATGTATATATTTATATTAAAATAATTTATATTATATATAAATATAATTAATATATAAACATAACACATTTCTCTTAAATATATACGTGCATGTGTGTGTATTTATATACATAATAAATATACACAGTACACACACATATTATGTAAACAAAAACTTTTATTTTGGATGTGATTAATCGCGATTAATCGTTTGACAGAACTAGTTCATATATTAACAAGCTGGAAGTTAAAGATGAAAATGAAAGTTTTTTGGTGTTTAGTCTGTATTGTGACTTTGAGGCAAATCTGTCACCGGTAAACATCTACTGTGATATAATGAAATATTTGTGATTTATGTTGCTTGCAAAAAAAAATATTTTTTTTCTGAATATGACCACTTTTGAATGACTGTTATTGGAGAAATGCTTTTTGCCTGCATCATGGTTTAGGTACAACATCTGCCAAAAGGGGCAAATCTTGACCCAATTTTGGCTAGTTGATGTAGACTGTTAAAAAAAAAACATAGGACATTATCTATTTCATGGAAATTTCCTTTAATCCTAAAACAGCAGTAATTCAGAGCAATGCGTAAAAATAAATGTGGAAAATTCCTTCATATTAACACATGTATTAGTAGTGCCCTATTTTTACTGTCTTTTCGAAGTGCTAAAGTTCATCCTAACTTTATATTTCAATAGAAAATGTATCCACATAGGAAAGACAGTTGCATTCAGTAAACTGTTTAATGAGGTCTTTACAGTTCCGCTGGTTTTGCTAAAAAGCATTCAGCATTAAACAAGCACCAGCTGTTCATGTCGGTTGCACAAATGGTTTGTGATGAGTTATACTTTAGGATTAAAAGTTTGAACAGAGAAACAGCATAACTATGAGCATGCAGTAATAGTGATGATTTCCCTTTGAACCATATCTTGATAGGCCTCTCAAACACAGCATATAATTTAGTATAATTATGAAACAGCAATTCTAAAGATTTTAATTGACTTGCAGCATTCAGTTTTGAGAGTTATTAGTTAATATAAATGCAAATGCATAGCAATCCCTTTGAAAAAAAATCTACCATGGCAGCCTAGTTTTTAGCAAAATACCATGTCTCTCTAAGCGAGATCCCAATTTCGTCGGTCATCCGACGTGACGTCTCCGTTCCCTCCTTCAGGGAACGAGGGTTACCATACGTAACCGAGACGTTAGTCCAATTCAAATTAAAATAGAAAAATTGTTGTCTGACACTTTAAAGGAATAGTTCACCCAAAAATGAAAATTTGCTGAAAATGTACTCACCCTCAGGCCATGCAAGATGTAGATGAGTTTGTTTCTTCATCGAAACAGATTTGGAAATGTTTAGTGTTACATCACTTGCTCACCAATGGATGCTCTGCAGTGAATGGTTGCCGTCAGAATGAGAGTCCAAACAGCTGATAAAAACATCACAATAATTCACAAGTAATCCACACCACTCCAGTCCATCAATTAAAGTCTTATGAAGCAAAAGGATGCATGTTTGTAATAAACAAATCCATCATTAAGACATTTCTTAGCTTTAAACCATTGCTTCTGGCTCATACAATCCATAAATAATAACAACACTTCCTTCAGTGAAAAATTCCATCCCCTGTTGTCCAGATCCACCCACATATTTGTTTAGAACTGTTTTAGACTGTTTTTGCTTGTAAACAACACTTGATATGTGCATATTTTGCTCCTGATTCAGACAAGATTACTTTTTCAATGGAGAAAGCAATATTATGGATTATGGACTCTTTTTATTATATTATATTTTCTATATTTAAGCCGGAAGCAGAGGTTTGAAGTTAAAAACATCGTTATGATGGAATTGTTTTTTACAAATACACAACTTTTCACTTCACAAGACATTAATTGCTGGACTGGAGTGGTGTGGATTACTTGTGGATTATTGTGATATGTTTTTATCAGCTGTTTGGACTCTCATTCTGACGGCACCCATTCACTGCAGAGCATCCATTGGTGAGCAAGTGATGTAATGCTACATTTCTACAAATCTGTTCTGATGAAGAAACAAACTCATCTACATCTTGGATGGCCTGAGAGTAAATTTTCAGCAAATTTGGATGAACTATTCCTTTAAGCAAGTATGTGAACACTGCAAACACTGCTAGTAATGAAATATGTCAGCCTGCAATTCATAATACAACCCTAAGCATCTAAAGCAAGTATTAGCATAAACTACGTTCAGTTTTCTCTTTCAGAACAACTGTCTGAAGAGAATCTTCCTCAAGTAAGTTAAAGTTAAACTGTCAACATTTTTATTGCTACAGTACAGACAGGTACCTGAATAATAGAACATTATGGCACAGATATTGTTACCAGCATAGTGATGCAAGACAGCATGTGAGTGTATTTAGTGCACACTTGCAGTCCACATAACTGATTTTGCACTTGCATCCCAAATGTTTCTGACCTCAGTTGTGTTTGTTGTATTGTACCCATATGTTTTGGTGATTAAATGGTCTCTAAAAAGATAATTGGGTGCTGTGATTAACAACTCAGCCATTGAGGGTGCTAGGCTGTCGAAGCTGGGATGGGAGATAACGCCAGTGTGTGTGAGGCAGAAACTACAGTGCCACTCAGGCCTGACATGAAGAACAACTCAATTTACGAGTGACTAGAGGGGAAAATACTCTCTTGGACCTCTTTGGACTGTCTTGTGTTTGAGCCTTTGTTGAGTTGTGTTTGCATTGTGCCCAAAATGGAAGCTAGCAGCTAATAATATAATTTATCATGGCATGGGATGGGAATTGTAAGGAATTTAGCCATTATCATTCCATTTCAGATGACACTTTTACACTTTTTTTTAAACACGATTCCTTATAATGATTCCGTTATCAGTTATTTTTTTTATTTTGAAGAAGCCACCCTAATAATTAGTTCTAACTGTAAACTAAACAAAAACAAATTCTGCAAAAACTACTTTTTAATATAATTTTATAATCAACTATAAATATAAAATTAATTAATAATGCATTAATAATAGTGCTGTCAAAAGATTAATCGCATCCAAAATAAAAGTTTTGTTTACATAATATATGTGTGTGTACTGTGTATATTTATTATGTATATATAAAAGCACACACATACAGCATATATTTTGAAACTATTTACATGTATTTACATATACTGAACAAAATTATAAATGCAACACTTTTGTTTTTGCCCCCATTTTTCATGAACTGAACTCAAAGATCTAAGACTTTTTCTACACAAAAGGCCTATTTCTCTCAAATATTGTTCACAAATCTGCCTAAATCTGTGTTAGTGAGCACTTCTCCTTTGCCGAGATAATCCATCCACCTCACAGGTGTGGCATATCAAGATGCTGATTAGACAGCATGATTATTGCACAGGTGTGCCTTAGGCTGGCCACAATAAAAGGCCACTCTAAAATGTGCAATTTTATCACACAGCACAATGCCACAGATGTCGCAAGTTTTGAGGGAGCGTGCAATTGGCATGCTGACTGCAGGAATGTCCACCAGAGCTGTTGCCCGTGAATTGAATGTTCATTTCTCTACCATAAGCCGTCTCCAAAGGCGTTTCAGAGAATTTGGCAGTACATCCAACCGGCCTTACAACCGCAGACCACGTGTAACCACACCAGCCCAGGACCTCCACATCCAGCATCTTCACCTCCAAGATC
>NW_015536467.1:541302-550879 GCF_001515605.1 Sinocyclocheilus anshuiensis | reverse complement strand
CTTCGCACAGCCATTGAAGAGGAGTGGACCAACATTCCACAGGCCACAATCAACAACCTGATCAACTCTATGCGAAGGCGATGTGTTGCACTGCGTGAGGCAAATGGTGGTCACACCAGATACTGACTGGTTTTCGGACCCCCCCGGACCCCCCAATACAGTAAAACTGCACATTTTAGAGTGGCCTTTTATTGTGGCCAGCTTAAGGCACACCTGTGCAATAATCATGCTGTCTAATCAGCATCTTGATATGCCACACCTGTGAGGTGGATGGATTATCTCGGCAAAGGAGAAGTGCTCACTAACACAGATTTAGACAGATTTGTGAACAATATTTGAGAGAAATAGGCCTTTTGTGTACATAGAAAAAGTCTTAGATCTTTGAGTTCAGCTCATGAAAAATAGGGGCAAAAACAAAAGTGTTGTGTTTATAATTTTGTTCAGTGTATATATATTTATATTCATATAATTGATATTATATATAAATATATATTACATAAATATAACATATTTTTCTTAAATATATACATGCGTGTGTTTGTATTTATATATACATAATAAATATACACAGTACACACACATATATTATGTGAGCAAAAACTTTTATTTTGGATGCGATTAATCGCGGTTAATCGTTTGACAGCACTAATTAATAATGAATATAAACATAAAAATAAATAAATATTTATTTATGTATTTATTTACTTGTTTTTCTGTAAAATCTGCAAATCCTTAAAATAAGATACATTTATTTGAGCAGCAACACTGCATAAAATATCAAGACTTGTTTTTTTATAGATTTAATGTTGAATTTAAGTCTGTTTTGTCTTATTGCACTTGCAGATTTTTATACTCATTTTTTACTCATTTTTTTAATTAAACAAGAGTAAAAAGATGTCGCATTAAGACAAAAAAACACTCATTAAATCTTTGAAAAAAAGTATTAATATCTAAGATAAGATAATACATCAAATAAAGTAATATATTCAGAGGATTTACAGATATTACTGTAAAAACTAAAATTACTGGATGTAAAAAATTAAAATAATTAATAATGGATAACAAATGAAAAGCTATTGATAATGTTTTAATTAATACATTAATAATCAATTTGATAAATATATAGGTCAGTCATGAAACTCTAGATGGCGCATTCTGACGGGGTGTTAACGTAAATGATGATATTCAGAGAGTTAAACGACTTGGCTCAAGCTGATTGGTTCATGCTACATATGCAGCCAATGAGCGTACTGCCTTACATTTATAAGGCTGGCTAGCATTCACTTGAAATTCCTGCAGCGCGCTTTCAGAGTTCTCTGAAACCCTCCACCTTCCCCAGTTCCACCTGTATAAATCTGCTATGGGGTTATTTTATATGCTATTTGTGCAGCAGCAGCATGTCTTAAATACTCACGGCACCGTATCGCCATATGCATTGGCAGTAGCAAGTTCCTTTACTTGCTTGCAGCAGCAATAATCTACAACTACAGCAATAACCAACAGCAGCAGCAATTCAGCAGCAGCGTAGCAGATCTGACCAAAGACCAAATACATTAACATTGTCATATCCATCACCATGCTAAAATGTTCCGAGAGTTGTCATGATTGAATTATATGTTAGTTCTTCCCAAGTAAATGCATCTTGTTTTGGATTGCTGTGAATTGTTTATTTTAATATTTCATTTTTAATTTAAGCAACTTTAATGCAATGAAATTCTAAAGAGCATATGAACAACAAAGTTAAACCAAACAAGTGTCTCAAATTTAAAGTACATTTAATCCGATAGCTCACAAATTTGAGACTGATTGATTGATGAGTCTTTTTAACTGATTCAAGAAAAAGGATAAGAGTAAGAGTCGTTTGTTCATGAATCGGACATTACAGATCATGTTTTACGGCTGCTGTTGAGTGCGACTAGTGCTGTGAATTTATTCTAGTCTTTCTAATGTTTTGTGACAGACTGCATGCTCAAACGTTTCTTTCGCTGTTTCTCTGTAGATTCAGCCATGCTGCAGGAACCACTGTTAGAGTATTTTAGTGTTCCCTGTGCTTTGGCAGCAGAATACAGACCTTCAGAAACTTTGAATCAAACTGAAAGTCATGAAAATCATTCAGTTCCAGTATTTTTTAACAAATGCAACCGGTTCTTGATTCCCAGCTGTAATCACAGCCATCTGTCTGAGATGAAGCCCAGAGAGAGTGCATCTGTTCGGCCCAGTCCTGCAGCACCAATAATACACACTCACACTTTCTTTACGGTGGTTTGTTCAGTAGCTCTGGACATTACAGTGGGGATTCGAGACCTTTCACACAGACAAGCAGCTCCTGCATTACACTTCTGCTTGTTAATGCCTTTGCATTTAACCCCAGGGATCAATTTTCTCATAACACTTCTTACACTTTTCCCTTCACTCGCCTTTTTTCTCTTTATTATGGTCAATCTTCTCTCTCGCTCTATTCCCACTTGTTTCTCTCTCACACTCTCTCCTCTTGCCACGTCATCTATCTGTCTGCATGTTGCTTCAAACTCATATGCTGTTATTATTTCTGTACAAGACATCAAGAGAATTTTTACAGGGCATCCCGCTCGATGTGCTTTAATTTTTATTTTTTTATTTGTAATAAACACCTCTCTGAGACCTGTTTTTGTCAGATCTCCACTGTTTTTGTTCGATCAGTAACATCTTTTATTTGCATGTGCATTTTATTGTATTTAAACCATGTGTGGTATGGTACTTTTAGACCTCCAGAAAGCGTTTGACACTGTAAATCATTCAATACTTTTAGACAAGTTAAGTGTCATGGGTTTTTCAAGTAAAGTGATAGCCTGGTTGAATTCTTATTTAACTGGGAGAGTTCAGAGAGTAGAAATTGATGGGGTTCTTTCTGAGGAAACGTTTGTTGAAAATGGAGTCCCTCAGGGAAGTGTTTTAGGCCCTCTTTTGTTTCTTTTATATATTAATGACATGCAAGCAGTTTGTGATTGTAATTTGTTTTTATATGCTGATGATTCTGCTTTATTAATTTCAGATAAGGATGTTGGTAGGATACAAGTGCATTTAGGTAAGGAGCTTTGTAAGGTAAGAGACTGGCTCTCTGAAAACAAACTGATGTTGCATTTAGGTAAAACGGAATCCATATTATTTGGGTCTAAAAATCATTTGAATAAGGTTTCTAAGATGTCTGTTAAGGTCGGGGATTGTTTAATATCAAATAGAACTTCTGTTAATATTACATTATGTCGTTTTAAAACTATGTATGGTCGTAGGTCTTTTAGATATTCTGGGGCACTTTTGTGGAATAAGTTACCTCTGGACATTAAAGGTATTTCGAATATGGTTAGTTTTAGTTTAAAAGCTAAAAGTTTGTTCTTAAGTAGGTTGTTTTGTTGATGAATTTGTATTACGTACGTGGTTATTTGTGACTACATTTTTGTAGATGTGGAATTTTATTGTAATTTTTGTATTTATAATGCAGTGCCAGTGTACCTGTTACCGGGAGTGAAATTTGTGCTTTACATCAAGGACCACAATGGAAATAAGTTTTGTTTTAAACTTTATTGTGTTATCCTTGATGAATAGAGTGTATTCACTACTTTTTTTTGTCAAATAAACAAACAAACAAACAAATTGGATGTCTGATTTGTCTCGTGGTTGGTTGGATAAGTTACAAAAATCTCAGAATAAATTGATAAGGTTAGTTTCAGGGTTTAGTCGTTTTACACATGTTGAGGTTTCCCATTTTTTTTGTCTTGATTGGTTACGTATAGTAAGCAGATTAGAACATATTAAATTAAAAATGGTACATAAGATTATCAATAACAGCTCCTTCATATTTGAATGTATTTTTTCCTAGGGTAAATGAGCAACATTGTTATAAAACTAGGCAAAGTCTCATGGATATTACATTATGTCGTTTTAAAACTATGTATGGTCGTAGGTCTTTTAGATATTCTGGGGCACTTTTGTGGAATAAGTTACCTCTGGACATTAAAGGTATTTCGAATATGGTTAGTTTTAGTTTAAAAGCTAAAAGTTTGTTCTTAAGTAGGTTGTTTTGTTGATGAATTTGTATTACGTACGTGGTTATTTGTGACTACATTTTTGTAGATGTGGAATTTTATTGTAATTTTTGTATTTATAATGCAGTGCCAGTGTACCTGTTACCGGGAGTGAAGTTTGTGCTTTACATCAAGGACCACAATGGAAATAAGTTTTGTTTTAAACTTTGTGTTATCCTTGACGAATAGAGTGTATTCACTACTTTTTTAAATTATGTTGTCTTTGCTATTCTGTTACTAATAAAATAGTTTTTTTTTTTCCACTGCTTATCCTATTTTGGCACAATCCCTAAATTGAACTTGAGTAGTTTTACTAAGGGCACCCATCTCACATGAAATTGAACTATGTCAAACATATTATACCTGCCTTCCTGATATAAATTACTATGAATTTGATATGGTAATTAATACTGAGACACTAATTTGGGCAAAGAGCACTAATGACTTGTTTAAGACTTGAAGCTAAAAGTTGAGGACTTGCAACTCGACTTGGACTTGTCTGTCTTGACTCGGGACTTGACTTGGGACTTGCCTGTCTTGACTTGGGACTTGCCTCGAGAATTGAATGCAAAGACTCGAGACTTACTTGTGACTTGCAAAACAATGACTTGGTCCCACCTCTGTCAGGAAACATTTCTGATTATTATCAATGTTGAAAACAGTTGTGCTGCTTCATATTTTTGTGCAAACCATGATACATTTTTTTTCAGGATTCTTTGATGAATAGAAAGCTCAAAAGAAAAGCATTTATTTAAACTATAAATCTTTTCTAACATTGTCTTTACCGTCACTTTTGGTCAATTTAATGCATCATTACTGAATAACAGTATTAATTTCTTTAAAAAAAGACTTACTGACCCCAAACTTTTGAAAGATATTACCATTCAGGTAGCTGAAGCATACGTAAAGTACTTTTTCAAAAGAAACTTAACTCCAGATGGCTGCTTCAAGATAATTAGCTATCAGGACATTTACTGCTATAATCAATCCAGGAGAGAGTCGTCCAGCACCTCTGGGTTTTTAATATTGACAGAGACTTTTAAGTGTGACAACATTAATTTTATTAACACTCAAGAAGAGCTGGAGTCTTTACTCTCTAAAAATGATTGACTTTTAGGACAGAAATATTTATATAGTGGTATTTTGTATGTACACAGACACACTCCCCTATTTTGCATAATTAACATAACTAACTGTTGTGGTAAGAAATACTGTTACTACTCAAGAAAATCTTGCTGAACAGGTTAGCTAAAGTCATCGTGTTTATACTGAATATTCGCTTTAATGGCATATAAGTATGTCAACCGAGAAGCGTGTTTGGAATATGCTGGCTAAGCATTCACATGCATCTACTTGCACGCTTGAGTAAATAGTATGTTTCGGGCCTTAGTTTGCATAATGTGTTTTGTTTGTGTCTGTGTCTGCGCATGTTTTAAGGGGTTATTGTTTAGCTCACAACAGGAGACTAGTTAAGATTGTCAGTATGTACACACACAAGTGTTATTTTGGTATTGTTTATATACTATTATTGCATTTACTAATATTTTGATGCTTTATTTGTATATTTTCCGTTTTTGTTTTAATTACAGTTAAAGCTTTAGTTTCTTTGTTGTGATTTTGTCATTGTCATTATTTAATTTTAATTTTATATCAGTTTTACTTTGATTCATTTGAAGTCTTATTTAATTAGTTTCCAAGCTGACATTTCTAATTTTTAAATTAGAGGTCGAGGTGCTATGTAACTACCATATAAGTTTCAAAACAGCACATGCACAGACATTATTTCATACATGACATAATCGTGAGATGCAAGAAACATAAGACATAATGGCAAGAAATCTGTAGACGCGCCCATAACAACAAAAGACAATACTTTATTTAACCTTTTCTAATAAGAAGTGTGCGCAGCAAACGCGAGCATTTTTGACGATCGTTTCTGTCCAGACTGCTCGTTTTATTGCGTTTAACCACAGCTGTCGTCGGGTTTTTGTTGTCTGGTTTAAGGACATCAAAACCTAAAATAAAACTCCAGAAAGGTGTAAAATATGGGACCTTTAAGGTTTAAGTTTACATTTTTCATCTAATATGTGTTTTATTTTCATTTTAAGTAGCTTTAGTTTGAGTTAACAATAACAACACTGACACACACACACACAATTATAGGCGTGCTTCCAAGTGAGCATTGGTCAATGTCACATATCTTTCCACCTAGGGCTTATTCCAGATAAATCACAGCTACTTATGCCAATATTGATGTGTTTAATCATTTCTAAATAACTGATGGACTCTGATACAGATCCTCCCATTGCAAGTCCAACAGCTTCATTCATTATTAAAGCTGCAGTGTGTTTTTCTGTGTCCACCAAACAGAAGAGGCCTTTTTTCATTCTTCTACAAAACGGAAAGCTTCAATAATAGGGTAAAAAAAAAAAAGAAAATCTCTGCCTCTGCCTTCTCCTTTATCAATTTGCATTGGCCGTATTGTCATCTAAACAGCCCTACCTCAGTTTCCAATCACTGCAGGAATGTCAAAACAAAGGAAAAATGGATTTCATGCTATTCAGCTGAAAAAGCACACATTTTATGTGTATGCGCGTGTAAGGAGCAATTAAAAGAATTGACCTTTTTTCATTAAATGCAAAAATACGACAAGTACACTGACAAGCAAAAGATACGTTTGCCATGTTCTTAAAACTATGATACTTTAATCGAGTTAAAATTAATATGTCCATTGATCAAAAATATGCAGGGTTATTTTGGATTGTTAAATTGTCTGTTGGAAAAAAAGTTTCCAAACTGGTTTTTAAGTAAATATTAATGTCTATTGCAAAATAATGATTATTTACCAACATGTTTTCAAATAAAAAAAAGGGGGGGGGGAAAGAAGGAAAGATTTAAACAGGTTTTCAAATAAATATGAATGCCTTTAGCAAAAATAAGGATTAATTTCAAACAGGTTTTCAAATAAATATTAATGTCTATTGCAAAAATAATTGTTTCCAAACAGTTTTTTAAATAAATATGAATGTTTTTTGCTAAATAATGATTGTTACCAAACAGGTTTGCAAATAAATATTGGGTCCAAGGTTTTGGTAAATATTACAAAATAAATTAAATATTAATACATATAATATTTATATATAATATATATGAATATTGGTATTTCAAGCTTTATCTGATGCATGGCCCTGCTGGTAGATGCTGGAATTGCACACTTTGGTGTGTTTAGGGTTCCGAAAATGTTCCGAAACAGGGATTAAAATTATTACGATGTTGCTTTTTATTCTTGGTGCAGTTCGCTTTCACACGGCAAAGTTTCTAAACTGACCAAATTTGTTAATAAAAGTTGCGCGCGAGTAAACTGTTGTCTCATTGGTCAAAGGTTTATTTTCCGGGATTCCACTTAGCTGTCACGGCTGTCATCCGTCAGGATGGAACGACAACAGCGTTTTTTTTTTTTTGTTTGTTTTTTGTAGCTGTCCTTATATTAATTTATCATTTTGAGCAGAAGTCCAGGATTCATCGGGAAAACATTTTTAAAATGCACCTACTAGGAAGAAGAGCAATTAGATATTCAGCTCTCTGCTTGCAGCGCGTCAGTCACGCTCGTCAAGAAAGTGAGTGAAACACACACAAACACACATTTTTATCAAATAATACGTCATTAATAGCGGTTCACTTCTGCGATTTGGTACGATTGCGTTCACATCAGCAGCGAACCGTACCGGAGTTCACTTGAACCGTACCCCAGACTACCCTTTTTAAGCGGACTCGGGTACGGTTCGCGGGTGCGCACCCGAGTTCACAGCACCCGAAGACAGCGTTCACATCATCCAAACGAACCGAACTCTGACGTCAATCGAACCCGGGTTCGCACCAAAGGTGCTAGTGTAAAAAAGCACCCTAAAAAAGAAAACTGTGAGCAAAATATAAATCTCCAATATTTCATTATATTACTGTTGAAGTTTTACTAGTGACAGAATTTGTTTTGGAGGCTCTTAAATGCATGAAACTGACTGTTGTCTTAATTTGCAACTGCCATAGAAATGAATGAGAATGTTAATAGCACTCTTCATAAATGATAGACTTTAAAAAAAAAAAACTTTCTGTTTACTGCTATTATTTTTTCATTCTGTCTCATATAGCCTACATTATGTCTCTCTCTCCCCTGCCTCTTTCTTCAGGTCTCTCTGGCAGGATAGTTCATATCTTGGTGCCCAGAAAATATTCCTCGAATTAATTTCCTGCATGACAACCTCAGGTCCTCGCCGGACAGTTTAAAGCTCAATTTAAGTTGTATCATCAGCGCTAAAGTCCGCTGACTATGAGGGTCTTCACTTCCGCAGGTTTAAAAGACTCACAGTTTTATTTTGAGGAGAGAGAACAAGGTGGAGCTGATATAACATTTCCTATGAGATTATCAACAAAAACCATGAAAGCGCGAGTTAAAAAGATGGGAGCCAATAAATACAAGGCTGGAGTCTTCAGGGACTGGGTGATATATTGAATGAAAGATTTTGCTTGCAATATAAATTTAAAAAACATTGCGAATCTTGCAGTGTCTTTAATGCGCTTTGTATTTGGCCATTAGCTCTCCTAAAGACCGTGTCATTAGATTACTTCTGTTATCCTTCTTTATTGTGCCGCTTGTGAGTATGAGGCCATTAGGATGAATTCAGAATAAAGCTGTTTACAAACACATTTTGATTTCTATAACAGAATATAAAAAACTGACTTGATTTTACCAATCAGAGCTGATTTGTTTGTTCAATCTTTTTTATGACAGGTGGTTGAAAGGGAGGAGCTGAAAGCGATTGGTGGCGAAAAGGGAACAATTTATATAAGATTTATATATGTATAATGTGTTTCGTTGCTGTATGTGATAATTAATACAGCCCACCTTGAAAATGTTGACAGTTGCCTAAGAGCAGCAGCCATACAGGAAAAGATTAGTGATTCAGATTCTGCTTTAGCATGCAGGACTGATTTTAGATATGAATCAAGAGCTGGGATTACAGACACGCTTCCTCTAATACACGAGTTTCACAATTTGAGTTGAATTACTGAAATAAATGAACTTTTCCACGACATTCTAATTTATTGAGATGCACCTGTACATGAAGTCAGGATGTTGCAGTCACCCTGTTTGACTTATTTAGATATCAGGAATAATATGTGCTTAATGCTGAAGTCTAAGGGAGATCTATAAATATCTGAAATGATTTAAACCTATTTTACCTAAACTATATTGATCAGCTAATGCAGTGTTTCTCAACCCTGGTCCTGGACGCCCCCCAACACTGCACATTTTGTATGTCTCCCTTATCTGACACCCATTTCAGGTCCTGGAGTTTCTTCTAATGAATTAGTGAGTTGAATCAGGTGTGTTTGATTAGGGAGACACACAAAATGTGCAGTGATGGGAGGCGCCCAGGACCAGGGTTGAGAATCACTGTCCTAGGAACAATCATTTTTTATTGTACAAAACATGATTATACTGAATGAGTAAAGGGACT
>NW_015536467.1:532766-541290 GCF_001515605.1 Sinocyclocheilus anshuiensis | reverse complement strand
TTGATTAGGGAGACACACAAAATATGCAGTGCTGGGGGGCGCCCAGGACCAGGGTTGAGAAACACTGAGCTAATGAGTCAAAAATAGCTTTCAGCTATAAATTGTAATAAACTAATTTCATAACTAGTGTTACAGTTGTCCTTTATCATGCCCACAGCCATGATCAAATATTATCTAACAGCTATCAGCAACAGTTTTAGCATATATTCTTATTAAATTTTAACCAATGACCAGAAGATAAAATATATTGTATAGATGTCTAAATTCAAAGGCATCAAAACTTCAGACAAAAGAAGAAATATGCATTTATACCTCAATGTTTCACAGAGTGATAAAATCATGGTTCTTTTTCTCAAGCAGAAGGATTGTGAATTGAATTGTGAGTAGCTTATTTGTACATTAAGAAATTTAAAGTGTTACAGTTGCTTCTGGTCTGTCTGAACAGGTTTTTTACAGCGATTGCATGAAGACTGAATGATTCACAGGCAAATGCATCACGGAAGGGCTTTTATCTTCAAGATTGCAAAAACTTTCTGCATTCTCTTGGCCATTAAAAACAACAAGTTATTAAATTAAGATAAAGTCCACACTCTTCAGCATTCAGCTTTCAATTGGTAAAGTGCTCAAATGTTCAATGAAACATGCAACAATTCTTTGAGTCTTGATAGGATCCTAACTAACCAGACCAGACGCGCTGTGAGCGGGCTCCCCGTGGCTGAGGAGAGGACCGGGTGGCTGGCAGAGCAGCGCAGAGACGTGACAGGAGGAGAGAAAGGACATGGTCCTACCTGAACTCACATCCCGCGGAGCAGAAAGTGTGGATCAAGTATGTTTCCTGATGCATGCTGCAGAGCGGCTGACACTGAGACACTGATGCTGCTGCAGCTCAGCGCACACTCTTACTGCATTGCTTCTGAACACACACACACAGAGAGAGAGAGAGAGAGAGAGTAAGAGTTTGGAAATGGAAGTGAGGGACTCACACTCCACATACTGTACCTACACTCACAGACAAAATGTACTGGTTGTGAACAATGTCTGGACAAATCTTATCTATCTTTCCTATCGGTTGATCTCTCTGTCTATATATCATCTATCTATCCTATCTGTTGATCTCTCTGCCTATATATCTGTCTGTCTGTCTGTCTGTCTATATATCGTTCTGTCTATCTCTCTTTGTTTATATATCTGTCTGTCTGTCTGTCTGTCTGTCTATCTTTCCTATCGGTTGATCTCTCTGTCTATATATCATCTATCTATCCTATCTGTTGATCTCTCTGCCTATATATCTGGCTGTCTGTCTATATATCGTTCTGTCTATCTCTCTTTGTTTATATATCTGTCTGTCTGTCTGTCTGTCTGTCTATCTTTCCTATCGGTTGATCTCTCTGTCTATATATCATCTATCTATCCTATCTGTTGATCTCTCTGCCTATATATCTGGCTGTCTGTCTATATATCGTTCTGTCTATCTCTCTTTGTTTATATATCTGTCTGTCTGTCTGTCTGTCTATCTATCTATCTATCTATCTATCTATCTATCTATCTGTCTGTCTGTCTGTCTGTCTGTCTGTCTGTCTATCCTATCTGTTGATCTCTCTGTTTGTCTATATATCTGTTTGCCTGTCTGTCTGTCAGTCAGTCTGTCTATGTATCGTTCTGTCTATATATCTGTCTGTCAGTCAATCTATCTATTTATCATTCTGTCTATCTCTCTGTCTATATATCTGTCTGTCTGTCTGTCAGTCAATCTATATATATCCTTCTGTCTATCTCTCTTTGTCTATATATCTGACTGTCTGTCAGTCAGTCTGTCTGTATATCGTTCTGTCTATCTCTCTGTCTATATATCTGTCTATCTCTCTGTCTGTCAGTCAATCTATCTATTTATCATTCTGTCTATCTCTCTTTGTCTATATATCTGTGTGTATGTCAGTCAGTCTTTATATATCCTTCTGTCTATCTCTCTGTCTATATATCTGTCTGTCAGTCAGTCTGTCTATATATCGTTCTGTCTATCTCTCTGTCTATATATCTGTCTGTCTGTCTATCAGTGTTGGGGTAGTGCATTACAAGTAACGCTAGTTATGTAGTAACTAGTGACTAGTAAAGAAGTAACTAGTAAAGTTACGCATTACTTTTAAATTTACATAAAATATCTGAGTTATCTTTTCAAATAAGTAACGCAAGTTACTTTATTTTACCATTTATTCACTGACACCTTTCCTGTCCCCGTGTTGAGAGAAATCAGGAGTGAGGTGCAGAGGCACTTCATTCAGTCTGAGGCTTATTAATTTCACTTTTGGTGTGAAAGTTCCCTTACAGTTGCCAAAAATATAAATTTAGCATTTTTTTGTCATTAAAAAACTAATAAGTAAGCGTTATTGGTGACAAAAAAGATAACACAAAAGTAATGTAATGCATTACTTTCCATAAAAAGTGACTAAGTAACACAATTACTTTTTATGGAGTAACACAATATTGTAATGCATTGCTTTTAAAAGTAACTTTAAACTTCACATCTAAAACTTTAAACTTTAAACACATTCTTTAATGTTTCACAGAAGAAAAAAATTCACACTGGTTTGGAATGACATTAGGGTGAGTAAAGGATAACAGAATTAAAAACTTTTGCGTGAACTATCCCTTTATCTTCAGCATATATTTTGTAGAACACAACACTAACTGGCCATTTTTAAGTGGCTTCAGTTCTTATTTATTTTCTTTATAATTATTTTAAAAAATGTATAAGGATTTCTGAACTCTTTTAACTATTTTGTAAAGTACTAAAATATATTAAAACAGACTAACGTACAGCTTATTGCAAAATCTATGTACAGTTTATGGCAAAATATTCAAATATGTATATTAATATATTAATATTTCATAATAGAAAAACATTGAAATGCAGAGCAGTGGAATGCAAAAACGTGTTCTGTGCGAACAGCCCCATAACAAGTATTGTATTTATTTTTTGGTCATGTTTTCCCAGTTAATCTATTTAAACATTATTTAAACAAAAAATTACTTGAGGAGGAACACCACATAGTGGAGTTTGTCTTTTTTCACTTGTACTTAATATGTATTAAAATAACATTCTCTGAAAATGTCTTATCTTATGCAGGGATTTTGTAGTAAATACTTAGTTTATGATATGTTTTACTGGATTTTTAAAAAATGAATTAAGCCTTAATAAGAAGTAATTTTAGCAGTGCAGTGTAGTTCTTCACTAAGAATTCTGCTATAAATAAGATATTTACACGGTCTTGAAAAGTTTACACTTTATTGCTGAAAATCAATTTGTCTGTGGAAGGTGGCGGGGATTTGGACTGTTATGGTCTATTAGATCCACTGAACACGAGGTTATGAGCGGTCACACGTATCAGTAAGAGTCCACTGATGCTAATGGAAGCAGACAGACAGCAGAGGCGCTCTCACCTTCCTCCTGCGTTCTGGATGTTTCTGTCAGCAGTTAGTGCTGTCGGTACAGGTGCGCCGCTGTCTACCGACTGTCACAGTGTCTGGCTGTCCCATAAACACGCTGCCTAACAAGGACAAACAAGAGAGCTGTGAGCAAGTGAAGCTGGTGCAGCGTAGAAAGATGCTTTAAATGCACTTTGTCATTTGATGGGTATCTCATTCTCATGGTGTAAAGTGTAAACAGAAAACTTACATTCAGCCAATATTTTTATGGAAACCGTTATGGACTGATGTGCAATATAAAGTGTGGAATAAAATGCATCTGCTCTTTTGATTTTGAGCTCTACCTGAAATCGCTCAAAACTAATGGCAAATTCAGTGCTAGTGTTTACACTTTAATGTTTTTATATATGTCATACTGATGCATAAAACTACTTCTATTGAGAGAAAAAAAAATTCTCCTATTGTTTTTTCTTCAGAACAGATTTGGAGAAATGTAGCATTACACCACTTGCTCACCAATGGATGCTCTGCTGTGAATGGGTGCCGTCAGAATGAGAGTCCAAACAGCTGATAAAAACATCACAGTAATCCACACCACTCCAGTCCATCAGTTAACATCTTATGAAGTGAAAAGTTGCATGTTTGTAACTTCAAATAAGTCCTCTATTCATAATATTGCTTTTATGAATCAGCAGTCTTATCTGAATCAGGAGAGAAATATGCATAGATCAGCAACCATGGATCAAAAGAGTTCTAAACAAATATGTGAGAGGATTTTGGGAGAGGACAACAGAGGATGGTCTTTTTCACTGGATGAAGTGTTATCACGGATTATGGACTCACATTTTGGCCAAAAGTGCCAGTTTAAAATTAAAACACCTCGAATATGGATTTGTTTCTTACAAACACGCAGCTTTTAACTTCACAAGATGTGAAGGACTTGAGACATGAAGGATTGATGGACTGAAGTCATGAGTCTTGGATGGCCTGAGGCTGAGTACATTTTCAGCAAATTTTCATTTCAAAAACCTATTCGTGAGAATGTATTTTTTATCAAATAAATGCGGCCTGGGTGAGCATAAGACATATCTTTCAAAAAATCTTACCGGTCCCAAACTTTTGAACAATAGTGTATAAATAAATATGAAGAATTAAGGTCATATACTTTGACATATAGGTAAGAAAATAATACCGGTATTCAAATTTAAATTTTATGGTGAACTGTTCCTTTAAGCTTATCAGTAGGTGAATAACTGAAGCGATTGCTTTGAAATCCTTTTGAAGTGCTCAGAAAGACCAATTATAAAAGGCTCAGAATTGGAACAAAAAATGAAAATGGAATTCCTCTTTCAAAGCTGTTCTTTGATTACTAAATTATAATCTCAAGATTAAAATGAGTATAAAACTGTGGCTATTTATTTTTTTTTTATATATATATACAGAAGGGCCGGTAAGATGAAGACGTTGATGGTTGTCAAGTAACGATGTGCTTTGGGAATTTTACTTTTGAAGTTTACAGGGCTCAAAGTTTGTTCTGACTGAATATTAAAATTCAATGAACACCACGTTTAGTTTAGCTTTTCATTTTGATCTGTCAACCCTGCCTTATCTGTATGTTGTTAAAGCACAGGCCAGGTTTTCTTTGCCCAGAAGGCATGTTTAATAAAGTAGAGGTCAGCAGAACTTCTTATGCAGGTGTCTGCAGTGCAAGAGCTTATTAAACCAGGGCAGAGCAGCACTGCAGAGAAAGCAGAGGAGAAAAACTGGCACAAATCTAAACACTGTTGCAGAACACACTACTCATCATTATCATTGATTTTACTTGTATTTTATTCATTGTTCATTTTTTTTTATTTCCATACCATTCTGTTCTGACTTTTCTTTTTCTAATGGACTATCTATCTATCTATCTATCTATCTATCTATCTATATATATCTGCCAAATTAATCTTATCTTTGTAAAATTCGCAATCTCATATGAAACTCAAAGCTGTATATATATAAAAATGTATATAGGCTAATCAATCTAAAACAAGCAAGCATTGTGTTACTGTAATTTGGAGGAGTGGAGGTAGTCATCATAGAGACGGTGTGCATGTGTGTGTATTTTCTTGAAATTTCGCCATAAGAAACCCCCCGACCTCCTCCAGTGTAGATCACTCATTGTTTGACCCTCACTTCATCTATAGAGGGAAATTGGTTTTTACTCCATCATAAATCTTCAAAAGCGTTACTGTACTGGAACACTGGAAGATTAATGTTTTCACCATGTTTGTGTTTCATCATCTTTATATAAAAAGGGCACCATCACTTCTGTGAGCGTGTCGAGGTAAGAAATGTGTATAACCAGATGAAGTCTACCAAGAGCTGTTTGTGTCCAAAACAGTGGAGCATTCATGTAGCCTATACCTTACCAGTCACTACTGGCCTGATGAAAGAATGTGTGCTTAAAAGATAACACCTAAAGCTTAAAACACTAACTTTGGGATTTAGGATCCAATTTAGATGAACTTGCATCGAACAATGTGTGATGGTAAATGATTCTGGAGCACTGTGATATGATGGGTCACTCACTGTATGACAGTGGCATTCCTTGGGACCTTGGCCTCAATAGAAATCTATTCATGGAATTCATCTTCAGATATTTCTCTAGGCACAGATTAATCAGGAAAAGCCCTATGGAAATAATACTAAAATTGTATTACACCCTTGATGTTCTATAGCTCACTTATCCAAGAGTTTTATTTATTGATTTATTTTTTACGTAAGATCGCGCGCGGCCATTTGTACCTTGAATATACGAGGCTTCCGGTGTCATTCACTAGTTATTTTACCTGTAGGCTACAAAAACAGACAGTTGTTGTATCATGTTATTTTAACTCATTATCATAATCATAAACACACTGGTTTGTAGCGCAAACAGTTTTAGCGTTCACTGCACTTCGTTATTCTTGTAGTTATTTACATAACGGCTAATGAAGTTTCGCAGGAAATAGCTAACTTCCACATTGTGAAATAAAGTAGACTAGTTCTAAAAACTAGATAATATGACAAAACCAACTGATTTAAGGGAAATCCAAGACCATATTGTGCAATCTAATCATCTAATTGATGATGAATCTCACGTAGGCTAATCAAACATGCTTTTGGATACAAAAATAATGTATTAAAATTAGTGTTGTCAAACGATAAATCGCAATTAATTGCATCCAAAATAAAAGTTTTTGTTTACATAATATATGTATATGTACTGTGTATATTTATTATGTATATATAAATACACACACATGCATGTATATATTTCAGATAAATATGTTATTTTTATATATTAAATGTATTTATTTATAATATAAATTATATGAATAGAAATATTGACATGTAAATATTTTCAAAATATATACTGTATGTGTATTTATATATACATAATAAATATACACAGAACACACACACATATTATGCAAACAAAAACTTTTATTTTGGATGCGATTAATCACGATTAATCGTTTGACAGAACTAATTAAACTAATGGAAAACATTTAACATAAACAAATATTTAACATCCCATAAGGCCAATATTATGACCAAAATCAGATCAGAATCAGAATTAGCTTTATTCACCAAGTGTGCGCAAACACACAAAGAATTTGTTGTTTTTTTAAGGAGCTCTTACATACATACATACATAAATACATACATAGGCCTATCTGAAATGAGAACAGAAATAATTTAAATAAGTAAGACTTAACAATAAATAATAATGTATGAATCTGGATGGAACAGAAGATTTGTGCATTATTGAAATATGTTTTAAGTATATGCTAAATATATGTTGTAAACAGTAAGCTCCATGAAACTTATTTTTTGAAAGTGAAAATATAGTTTTCAAAATTTCAGGTGCAGTTTCTAATCTTACAGTAGGTTGTTCTTCAAATGTGACTTGAATGCATTTTCTTGGATTGAAATATATGGAGGCCAGGCCAACCATATCTATTTTTAATGTTTTTAAAATATATATTTATATTTAAAAAATATATTTTCAAAAATATACAAAAAAAAAAATGGCCAAAAATATAGACTATTGAAAGAAAATATAAGCTATTTATGCATTTTGGAACACATTTTAGCAAATATATTTTGGCTTTTTTTTTTTTTTTTTGCTGTCTATAACGAGTCATATTGTCACAATGAAACCTGCCATTAATTAAAAAGCATCTTTTTAATGGATTTAATAAAAATAAAAAAATGAAACAAAATATTAAAATAGCTATTTTGGGCAAAAGTATGATGTTCTTAGTTTAGAAGAATTCACAAATATCATTGTAATCTAAGACAGTTTTGAATTATGAGTTTAAAACTAATATACAAAGGTGCTTCAGATAAATGTGACTATTGGCTCGAAACCTCACAGACACAGTGCATTTTATTATTGTATAGACCAGTGTTTCCCAACCGGGGTGCCGCGGCACCCTGGGGTGCCGTCTGTCGAGAGCAGGGGTGCCGTGTAAAAAAATAATTTTTTAATATTTTTAAATTGCTAAAATGTTCAAAAAAGCATCTATTATATAATATCCATTTCTGATGTCGCCAATAATTAGAGATGCACCGAAATTTCGGCTGCCGAAAATTAGGTTTCACTTTCACGTGGTGTGACGCTCTGCGTATTATCCGCTCTATGCGTGTGCGCTCCGCTCAGTCGCTCCACTCGTATACCGTTCATGCGAATCGGAACAGAAGTCCACTCAAAAATCGAGCCGACAGGAAACATCGATGTAGTACAGTATTATTTCTGTCTGCAATAGCCCTACTGTGTTGTAACATGGTGTGGTATATGGGCAACTCTGGTAACGCTGCCCTCTCATTCACTGATCTGCTAACCGCTTGTTATGCTCGCGTGTTGTGATAATAACAGCTGTCTAGGACTAAACATTATTTGGATAATATCTGGATATAAAATGGATAAATATCTTAACCCTACTGTTAGACCTACCTGAAAAACTAAAAAGCAATTTATTTAATTCGAAGGCCTGTCGTTATTTTTTATTTGTGCTATCATTATTAATTTCTTTATTTGTTCTTATTTTATTACTGACTGCTTACTTGT
>NW_015536467.1:524582-532523 GCF_001515605.1 Sinocyclocheilus anshuiensis | reverse complement strand
AAGTTTGTTAAAATTTCCAAAGGGTGCCGCGACTAAAAAAAGGTTGGGAAACACTGGTATAGACTATAGATCCTCTCAGTATAGCCAGTGATGTCTGTGCTCATGACCATAACAAAGCAACAACGCCAGAGTGGCTTCCAGCCCGGTTTGAAGTTCTTGGAGGGCAGAAACGCGCTGAAGCTGCTGCGTGCGTGGGTCCTGCATTCATTAATTCAGCGAAGTCTCGCGGTGTTCACTTAACCTCTCTCAGACATCTTGCGTTTCTCAGACCGCTTCGAATCTGCTACACGCACGAGCAGAAACGCAGCAAAATCCCATCCAGCATCGCTCGATCGCCATCACACCTTCACATGCGGGGCTGAACTGAGTTTGCGCGTTCGAGACACTCAGAGAGGATCGCGTGCGGCGTTATTTTCGTATTGTGCGTAATTTCTGCATTTCTGCGCGTTTCCACCCAGGCAATATGGCAACACCCGCCGCTGTAAACCCATCGGGTGAGTAGCGGTTTACCCCTATGCTTTTAAAAACAACGTATGTGGTGTTTAAACGGAAACCGAACGTCGGCTTTTTACGCATGTTGTGTTTTCGCACTAACAAAAGAAACCGTGACGCTTTAAACGCACGCGAGCACCCACGCAAGTAACAACAGTGACATTTAAGAATTTTAAAACGCTACATTGTATCATCACGTGTATATATATATATATAGTAGTTATAATAACGTTCGTTCTTCATAGAACACCGTGCGAATGTATTGTGACGTCAGAACCAAATATATCACATTTGGCTCTATTCTGCCGCGGCTTGTTGCTAATGCAAATTAGATGCTGAATACATTTGCCACAAGCTAGTACGTGCTTTGATTTCCTTGATAAGCGACTGTTGGATCTGACACTTTTCTTATGGGTCTGTAATTGTGATGTGAGGTTATTGTGTTATGAGATGGAGCGCATAACACATAACCGCTTTACTTCCTCTGCCTGTTGATTCCATTGCGAAATGGATGTGAAATAGTCAAGTTTATTGTCATATCTACAAATCGGTTTTGCAAATATAATGCTGATTTTGATGCTTCTGTGACAACAGACCGACAAATAATGATCACTATGTACAAATAAGTAGCAGGGATGAGACAAAACGGTAAAGTGACAGTGCGAGATGTAAACATAAGCACGGATAGTTGGTGAAAGACTGTCATAAGCTCATGCAGTTAACTTTTTAATGCAAGTTTACATGAATGCGTTAAGTTTTTAGTCACTGAATAGAGAAAGACTGTTGAATTGTTTCTGTTTTAGGTTTTAATGCTGCTCTGCCTCCAGAGTCACGATGTTGTGGGCATCTGTGGTCTATTTTAGTCATTACAGAATGGTCTCAGAATGGTTTAGATATTTATCAGTTCAGAACAACAACCAAAAAGGATGTTGAAGGTCAAACTTATGAAAAATGAATTTAAATAATATTTAAAATAGCAGAGATGCACAGATATAGAAATGTTGGAAAGTCAGAAGTCATGCTTCAAGTGGATTCAGGCATCAAACATTTATAAATCTGTAAAGCCCAACATATGAAATGCATTAGATTTTTCAGACTTTTTAAAAATGGAACCGTTTATTTAATGCACAGTTTATTTAATGCATCAGTTTTATTCAGAGGCCCAAACTGAGCAAAAATAAGCAATTTGGTGCAGTTGTTGTTATTTATGGCCAAAAAGTAAGATACGATTCTGATAGCTTTTAATGTAAATCAATGAGATGTTTAGGCTATAGCAGACTACATGCATAACCCTATATCTCCCAGTAATATGACTTAGTAAGATGATTTTTAAATGCTTAGTTTTAATGATCAAAGCTCTATAGTTTCAAAACATAAAATGCAAGGCAACACGATGATTGAGAGATGAACAAATAAGCATTCCTCAAAAGCCCGATGGGTCATATTTCATACTCTCATTTCTAACATTTTCTACAAAGCGATGTATGATAATCAAGTAAACCTAAGTTGCTTTAGTCCAGTAAGTGTTCATCTTGAAATTTAACAAAATATAAAAGTTAAAATCTTAAGTTTACTTTATAATGATCAGTAAAGATAGGGAGACAATTGTACTAAAAAGGCCTTTTGCTTGCTGAAAATGTATGAACCACCTATCAGATGACAGAAAACATGTAGAAGATTATGTGCAACAGGTTTTTGGAAATGTTTTTATCATGTTGATAATTTAGATGCTTGCCTTAGATTTTCACACATCAGCTATTTTACAAAAGCACAATATTATCTGCTTCTAGAATTGTCCTGATAAAACTGATACTCTGTTTAAAAAGATCATCTGATAAACCTCATGCAACAGACTTCAATAAAACAAACTTGTTTAGTGATTGTTCACAGGAAACATGTCACAGAAGCCTACTGCTGCTCAGTTTATTTAGTCACTTGCTAAAGTAAATTACACTCCATGACTCCATTGCTTCCACGAACACTCTTTCCCCCAGCGGGCAATTCCTTCCCCACCACCGACCTCATTGTAAATGCAAATGAGTCAAAATGAATAAAGAATGTGAGCGTTATAAGAACCTGGTTGACACGCCGAGCTGCCAAGCATGCTTTAAAATGCACAAGAGCATTCTGGGTTTGAGTCACGTGACTGTAGTTAGCTAGCTTTTATTTCACTTGCTTAACAAATCTGCAGGCCATCTGTACTTTTCTGTAAAGTAAATCTGTAAAGGCCCCGGTTGCAGCACGGCCACGATAAGAACATGTTTTGTACAAATAGCACTAGGTTTGTGAATGGGGATTACAGGCACAGTTGATTAGCCACAGTTCGGACTGTTTGCCGACCTCTTGTGTTTGTGAAGGAAGCCTCTCTGTTGAAAGCAGTGACGGATAACAGGACTGACCAGAAGTGTAGCATTGCTAAGAAGGAATTGTGTGCATATGGCATATGGTGTGCTGCATGAGCTAGCAAATGCTAAAGAATTTACTTTTTCTCGTTTTAATTTCTACGTTGCTGGATTTGGGCTTTGAGAAAGGCTGAGATTGATATATGATGATATAGATATATATATATATATATATATATATATATATATACTTACTTGACAGTATAAGTGTGTGAAATATGCTTTACTGTTTATACCGTATTCTGCTGATACGTTTTACAGATGTGTGTTTATTGGCTGTTTATCATTTTAAAGTCAGAACCACCTGTTTTATAATATTTATAATGTTTTGAGTCTTATGTTTTTGGTTGTCCGTCTCATCATGGGAAGCTATTCATTTGTATATACTGTATATAATCTGGTGATTTGGTTAAATGGCCATCAGTGTTGTTAAAACAACATTTTTGGTTAGTGAAATAAAATGTAAACGTTAGATGTAAAACTTGGAAATGGAAAGTAGAAATGTTGCACTGGTAAGTTAAAGTCCTACTAAAATGACTAAAACTAAAAATAATAATGAAAAATTAAAGGGAAAGTTTGCCCAAAAATGAAAATTCTGAAAACCAAATATTTGCTGGTAGCCATTGAGCCATTTGGAAAAAAAAAAAAAAACTATTTAAGTCAATGGCTACCGGCAACTGTTTGGTTACCAACATTCTTCTCTTCAAAAAATCTTCTTTTGTGTTCAGCAGAAGAAAGAAACTCATATAGGTTTGGGACAATTTGTGGGTGAGTAAATGATGACAGAATTTTCATATTTGTGTGCACTATATCTTTAAATCAAAACTTTTAGTAAATAGTATAGAAATAATTCTAAAATCACAATGATGCACATGGTTCATAACATTGCAGTTTGTCTCAGCGATGCCATACACTTTTATTTCATTTTCTGAAGTGATTTAGAACCTTATAAAGAGACCTTGGTTGAAATTTCTGTGAAATAATTGGACACACATTTATATCAGTGGAGTTAAATGAGTTGTTTTATCTATGTAAATACCTCTCTGCAATAATAGAGCAACATTTCATTTTGCTGAACTTTACTTGCATTTTTATGTGCTACACGTTTGCCATCAAGTCCTATTTATTATGTGTACAAACCAAGTTTCTGATCACCAAATAGACATTGTTGACAAGTTGTTTGTTGTTTTGCCAAATTAGAAAGTTGCATTCAGAACGAATAATTTTTGCTGGTTAGTTTCAGTAACAAACAGAAGTTTTGAGTTCTGAAAGTTGAACTCTTTGATAATCTAAATTTTCATTATATGGCCCATTTAATTCTGATGTGCGTGCTGAGTCCATCCTTGCATGAACCATTTGCAAGTGATTGGACTTCTGTCAAGAAATACAGCATTGTGCTCATCCGTCAGTTTCTGTAAGCTCTTGAAATGAGAATAAAGCTAAAAAAGTAACTGAGGACAATTACACATGCATTACTGAAGCATGCTTTCGATTTTTCTGTTGACCATCATGTCTGGAATATCCCGAACATTTGGCAGTGTGAACTTTCTTTGGCTGCGTAACAATAGACAGAAGAGAAGAGTCAATCTTCACATGTGCGTGCTATCAGAGGAAGGATGTTAATTCAATAGTTTGTCATTTCTTCGCGATTTATCACCTTTGCGATTTAATTTTGATTAATCGTGCAGCCCTAATATATATATATATATATATATATACACACAGTATATGTATATACATATGTATATTCTTTTCAGACACCAGTTGCTTGTCAAATTCAAATTGGTTGTCATAGTAGCGACACTAATTTGTGGAGATTCAGCGCATTGAGTTCCACAAATCTGAATGCATTATTTGTAAATTGACTGTTAAGATAAACATTTTGCACAATTTATTATCTGTAATATCATTGTGTTGCCACTAGATGCTGTATAAGCCCTATGTAACAATCTCTAGTAGCTAAGACATTGCACATAATTTACACATAAATCACACATAAATTAATTTTATTACATTTGGATTTGGATGCATGTTTAAATATTATCAATGGCTACTTTTTGTCTTTATCTGTTTTTTGTTCAATTGTTTTGTTGTTGTTGTTTGAAACGTTGATTTAAAGTGTCAGTTATTGCATTATTATTTCAGTCAAACCTATAAAACCCCTTTGTTACCCAAAACTACATATAAAAGCTTTATCAGTGGCATAAAAGTAACCAATGCAGCTACTTAATCATTTGCTACTCGTTAACGCATTAACGTCCCCTTTAAATAACGTGACACTCTTCCCTCTATGACGCTGCTCCCATTAAGCGCTGTTGGAAGTGAATGAATTGATTCAGCATTTCGAGACCTCCGTAAGGATGCATTTAACTCAACAAGCGGTTTAATAAAGGATGTATTGATCTCGTGAATTAGCGAAGTTTATTATACAAATATTTTTTAATTGGGTGTTAAAGTTTATATGGGAATATTACATGACATAATGGCGTTGTTGAGCGCTCCAAATGCAAACTTTAAATGCAATTGACAGCACTCTGATCTAGTGGCATACAGGCATCGTCAGATTGACAGTACTCTAGCCCAATAATGGGGGATCCAGTGGGGGCGGCAGTCATATTTCAGGGTGACCGTGCCACTCTTTATCACAACCCTGCTAAAAGTGCCAGTACGTGCGCTCATTGGCGCCCCTTCAGCTAGTGGCGCCCTAGGCGATCGCCTAGCTCGCCTATGCCTAGAAACGGCCCTGATTTCTTCCTTTAAACTTGTAGGTTTCTGAATGAATGAATGAATGAATGATGCATTTATATAGCGCTTTACTGTGTATTGTTGTACACCCAAAGCGCTTTACAATCATGTGGGGGGGTCTCTCCTCAACCACCACCAGTGTGCAGCATCCACTTGGTTTCTGAACCATCCCTGCTTGGAAGCACTCATTTGAGAAATTATTTTCTGCATGGAAATGTGCCAAGTGTCGCTTCGACCTCATCGGCACCCAGAGATCATTATACTGCTTCAGTTGCACTGAATTGCTCCTTTCACTCTCTTTTAAGTGCTGCTGGAGAATAAAGGAACTAAATGCTTTACTACTGAATGGGTTATTTTCCGTTCTTCATTTTTGGTCGTCCTTGTGTTTGGAATGGCCTGATTCCATCTTTTTCGGTCATGGCTTCTGGTTTTATAGGGTTTTAGCAATGATATAAAAAGGTTTGGTAGTCCATTCTGACATTTCTATGGTTTGCTCAGATTAAAATAATAGACAGGGCTGCAAACTCAGCAAAATTTACTGCTTTGAAATTTGTGTTTTGTATGTAATTTGTAATGATTAATTTTTTTCATGGAATGGTGCAAGAGAGAAAGGCTCAAATGTTACAAAAAAATTACCTTGTCAAAAGGAGTTTTTTTTCTTTCTCTCATTTAATGTGGTATTTGTTGTAAGTCCATGTAAATGTCAGCCCTGAAAATGTGTTTTCGTGGCCGGTCATGTGCTTGACTATCAGCTCACTCAAGGACTGTGACAACTTTCAAGGTCTACAGAGAAAGACTTTTCATTTACTAGTAATATAGCAAAAATTGCCTACACATGAGTTATTATTGGCTGATATTTGGCCATTTTGAGATCATCATCAGTGGACAATGATCATGTTGGTTTGATTAATTAACAAACTAGCATTGGCTTTCTTTACCAGCAGCAGCCCAATTTGTTTTCATACATTTAAGTTTGTGAATGTTAATATTATTGCCACCTTTAGTGTGTAGCCTATGTGTGCATCTCAATTGCTATAATTCGGTTGTATGTGATATAGACCTCATGGGTTGATATTTTTGTTCTTTTGCTCGCCAAGGCTGCATTTATTTAATCAAAAATACAGTTAAAACAGTAAAATTGTCAAATATTATTACAATATTAAATAACTGTTTTTTTTATTGGAATGTATTTTAAAATGTATTTTATTCCTGTGATCAAAGCTGAATTTTCAGCATCATTACCCCAGTCATCAGTGTCACATGATGCTGCGGAAATCAGTCTAATATGTAATATTGAAAACACTTGTGCTGATTCATATTTTTGTGGAAACTGCAATAAAAAAAATTTTTTCAGGATTCTTTAATGGATAAAAAGTTCAAAAGAACAGCATTTATTTGAAATGGAAATATATCGTAACAGTATAAATCTCTTTGCTGTCACTTTTGATCAATTAAAAGCATCTTTGCTTAGTAAAAGAAAAAAAAAAAGGTTTTACTGACCCAAACTTTAAACTGTAATCTGTATGCATTATTTCAAGAACCCTACTCTTTAGCATCGGCCATTGAAACGCCAAAATCGACTGAGCCTCTGCCGCTTACCCATAATCCTGTGCTGAATCTCAAGTCCTGATAATCCAGATCTGAATCATGCCTCCAAAGAAATCAATTTATCTAAGTTTATCCGTCACAGCACAGATCCGACAGCGTGGTGTTCTGGGAAGGTTTTCTTTACACTTTGATTGAAGAATTTGCTCATTTGGAGCATTTTTGTCTCAATGGAGTTCGCTTCTCACACAAAACACGAAACGAGACGTGCTGTCCACATGTATAAAGAGCTCAGACATTACATGCGATCCTAAGGGACGGGGCCCGGTACCAAACGCCGTGTGGATGCTTTGTTTAGGGGCAGATCTGAATGAAACAGGCCTCTGGTCATTAGAATGATTCGGAGGAGAGAAGAGAGAGGAGCGTGTGAGCTGTTGAGTCCTGATTTACAATGAGAGACAGCAGTGTCCTTCACTCCGTCCCACGAGACAGATTAATGAGTTTGACCTGAGGGCTTTCTGACAGAGAACGACAACGGATGAGGGAGCTTTAGAAAGTTCTGCAAAGCAGTGAGGCGTCTGAAAAGGAGATATTTTGAAGAATGTTCGCACAGCTTTTTCCATGCGGTGAAAGCATACGGTGACCAGCACTAAAAAAACATTTTAACCCTGTACAGCCTGTCTTATGAAACAGTAGTCCAAAAAAATCTATTTTTTTTAATTGTATATATATATATATATATATATATATATATCTT
>NW_015536467.1:519983-524538 GCF_001515605.1 Sinocyclocheilus anshuiensis | reverse complement strand
TTTTAATAACAGTTTTTTTGAATGTTTAGACAGAATCTAAATGAACAAACTGCCATATTTGCTTCATCAGGTAGCAATGCGTGATATAAGAATATGGAGGGAAAAAATTATTATTATAATTTTTTTTTGTTCAGAGTCTCAAGCTGAGCAAAAATATGCAATTTGGTGCGGATGCTGATATTTATATGGCCAAAAAGTAAGATGAAATTCAGATAGCTTGTAATGGAAATCAATGAGATCTGTATAATAGTATAACAGACTACTATATATAGGCTAAAGTTGTCACTCTGTATCTCCCAATAATACAATTATAATGATCAAAGCTTTGTAGTTTAACATGTAATGCAATGCAATACAATGATGATTGTTAGATGAACAAATAAACATTTCTCAAAAACCTGATGCTCATTTTCTAAAAAATTATGTATGATAATCAAGTAAACCTACACTCTTAAAAATATAGGTGCTTCAAAACGTTCTTCACAGCGATGCCATAGAAGAACCATTTTTGGTTCCACAAAGAACCATCTCTTTCTTACCTTTTTATAATCTGAAGGACCTTCTTTCGCCACAAAGAACAGTTTTTGTGAAACAGGAAGGTTCTGCAGACGTTAAAGGTTCTTTATGGAACCATTTACACAGGAAAAAAAAAATAATATATATATATATATGTATATGTATGTATGTATGTATATGTATATGTATGTATGTATATGTATATATATACTGTATATACATACATAAACAGAATAACACTGGTTTGCATAATCTTAAAAGTTAACTTGCGGCAGCCTTAAGCAGTTTTAGCCTGCTTGAATTCCCCTCATGGATTGGGGTTTCTCTTGTACCTTCATATGTACTGAGGTGTAAGTTTGTAAACCTCATAAATGAATAATGAAAACTCAGCGAAAGGGTCTGCTCAGCTCCAGAGTACAGGAGACTTTATCAAATATTAATATGATTCTGCAATCATCGGGCTGAGCATGTCAGAGTGTGTTCATTTTCTCAGCCAGCTGCTGTTGGCGATGTTTGTCTGTGTGTGTGTCACATACTGATACTGTTTCATTAGTGCAATGGTTTGTGATGCATTTTGTCTTGCTTTGTGACCAGCAACACACAAATACATTGGTTTTTTTTTTTTATATATTTGTGTGTACACTGTTCAAAAGTTTGGGGTTAGTACGATTAGATACTTTTATTCTGCAAGTATGCATTGAATTATCTTTATAATGATATAAAAGATTTCTATTTCAAATAAATGTGGTTGTTTTTGAACTTTTTATTCATTGAAAACATTCAGAAAAATAAAACGTATCACCATTTCCACAAAAATATTAAACCGCACAGCTGTTTTCAGCAATAATAATAATGAGAATTGTTTCTTGAGCAGCATATCAGAATGATTTCTGAAGGATCATGTGACACTGAAGACTGGAGTAATGATGCTGAAAATTCAGCTTTGCATCTCAGGAATAAATTATATTTTAAAATGCATTCATATAGACAACAGTCATTTTAAATGGCAGTAATATTTCATAATATTACTGTATTTTTGATTAAATAAATGCAGCTTTGGTGAGCATAAGGGACTTCTTTCACAAACATTTAAAAATCTTACTGACCCCAAACATTTGAATGGTAGTGTACTGTGAAATTTGATGTGCATGTTATTGCTCTGATTATATTTTGTCAGCTTTGACGGAGAATTCATAATGCGAATACATGTTTGACAAAGAGTAGATGATATGTTCACTGTTTATTCAAAATGTATTAATGCTTGTTTTTTTTATTTGTTACCTAGAATGTAGATGATCATTGATACACCAGTTGTATGTATGTGAAGTCAGTGTTTCTGTGGTTGATGGGGAAGATGTTTTCGGTCTTTCAGAAATGGGCACGGATCTGCCGGGGCCGGTGGCCATGCTGGGCGCTGTGGTGGGCGCGGGTCAGGTCAGGATGGCGGGAGCCATGCCGGGGCGAGGAGGCAAGCGGAGATCAGCGGGGTGAGTTATTATGCTGAACAGCGTATTATTTTCATAATTGTAGATGCTCTGTAAAGGGGTCATATGATGCAATTTCAAATTTTCCTTTCTCTTTGGAGTGTTACAAGCTGTTTGTGCATAGATACGATCCCTAAAGTTGCAAAAACTAAAGTCTCAAACCCAAAGAGATATTCTTTATAAAAGTTAAGACTCATCCACGCCCTCCTAAAACGCCTCGTTTAAACACGCCCCCACATGTCTACGTCACTGTGTGGGAAGAATTGCATAACGCCGCCCAAATGTGCACGCAAAGAAAGAAGACGTAACTTTTATTCTCGCTGTAGTATTGTTGTTGCCGCCGCCATGTCGTGAAGACGCTGTTGTGTTCGTTGTACGCAACGCGTAAAAAGACAGTATAAGTCATTATAATCCGTAATTATGTCCCCACTGGATGCAACAAATGCCTTGTTTATAATGGGTTTTATTGGTGTTGTCTCGTCGCGCCGGGAGACACGGCATCACAGTATGGTAGGGGCGTAACATTTCCGTCACACGCTTGAGGTATTCGGCCAATCACAACACACTGGATAGCTGGCCAATCAGAGCACACCTCGCTTTTCAGACCGATGAGCTTTGTAAAAATCGATTGCTTTTCAGAAAGGCGGGGGCATAGAGGAGAAACAATAATGTACATTGTGGAAAATAATGTGTTTTTTGAACCTTATACCACATAAACACATTGCATTACACCAAATACACAACATAATGTTCTTTTTAGCAACATCATATGACCCCTTTAATATGACACTTAACAGTTCAATATAGTGACTTGCAAATGACAAAAAATATCAATAGAAAAGTAAGATTTACCCATTTTCAGATGTGTTGCTTAACTGTTCAAGGGGAATTGGGTACAGTTGCACAGGTTTTGGCCCTTTTTGTTCTTTCTTTAATAGTCCATTAATGAAAAAAAAAAAACGTATGTTGAAAAATAATAAATTAAATTAGAAGATAATGTGTAAGATAAGATATGTAGATAAATAATTAATGCATCAACAGCCATTTGCTCACATTACTAATTAGACTATTATTCTTATTCTTATTATTACTTGAATGAATGCATGAATGATTGTTTATTCAGATATCCAATTTCCCTTAAAGAATGAAACTATACACGTGCATATTTAGTTCTATTCTATGTTTATAATTTCTTTCTATGTAACTTCTTATTGCATCAGATGTGTGAATGACACGTTTTTTAGTCTATTGAAAGTTATGTGATGCATACAGCAGGCAGCATCATGAATCAGGAGTGTTTGCAGTTGAACGCAGCTTTAATGAGCTCATGAAATGATATGACTGTCTCTCAGAGCCCATTATGAAGGAGTGCTCGTTATTTTCATTGTCTCTTATTATGTAACACTTTATTATTTGTTTTGCCATTGAAAAGGTGTTCGGTGTTAATTAAAGGAAATAAGAACATTTCATTTATTGATTATCTTCCTCATGGATCTCCAGTACTGACATTACTGAGCTACATGTACTTTTGAATACTTTATCAGAGTAAAATTGCTCTCATATTTTTCAGATAATCAACCACATTTATGCTGCATCTTCTGAAAAACAATATAAATGAAATTTCCAAAGAGGTGGATCTTGGTTAGATTTATTCTGTGCCCATTATAGTGAAATATGAATACTATATATTATCCTTTATTTTTTATATTATACAGTGTTATGCAGAGCCCAGTGTATAGCTGCCCAAATAACTGTACAATAGCAGCACAACTAATTTGTCTCAATAGGTAACAGTGGCATCTGCTGTGTTGGAGGCAGGACTTCAGTTCCCTGCATGCACCAAAGCATGAATAAATAAAGCAATAAACCCCAAGAAGCAGTGGTTTACAGTGAATTTATAACAGCTAAGGGGCATTGTTAGGCATGATGCAAAGCGTCCCCCCTTAGCTGTTATAAATTCACCGTAAACCACGGCTTCACGGGGCTTATTGCTTTTATAAAACGGTTATTCCATATACGTAGTAAGGTTTCACAAAATAAAACAGAGCAAATAAAGTGTAATGATAATAATAAAAACATTATTCTTTCGCCAAACAATGTAGTTCCTCAGAAACGGTTGCTGTTCCAACAAAGTGGTTGCCGAGCAACACACAAATTAGTGCTGGGCGGTATGACCAAAAATGTATATCACGGTATTTTTCAAAATTATACCGGTTTCACGGTACATGACGGCATTTTTTTTCCATGCATGACCGGGTGTTAACCATATTTTCTACTGATTGAGAGAGGAAATACTGCAGTATATTGACTTAGAATGCCCTATTTTACTGTCATGATGAGTGAATATTGTCAAAAAATACCACACTAAATAGTGACTAAACACGACCCCTTTTAATACATGTTAACCAGGAGTCACTCTCATTTATAATCGCGGCATCGTCTGATAAAATCAACATGCATCTACACTAAAGAGCGGCTATGCGGTTGTTTTGGCTATATTACTTTTTTGTCTCATGCAGCGCACTGCCTGCGTCTGAGTAACAAACTAAAAAAAA
>NW_015536467.1:518744-518956 GCF_001515605.1 Sinocyclocheilus anshuiensis | reverse complement strand
AGTGCATGTGATATGAACTACGCTCATATTTATAATTCCAAACAATCAGTAAGTGACAGGTGCTAGGAAACGTTTTGTTTTGTTTTGTTTTGTACTCATTTATTGACGAGTTGGCTGCTGTGCGGCCAACTGAATGCACTGCTTCTCAGCCGCTCACTGCACAGAACAGACGGCGAGAGAGGTGACACTTCTCCGGGAAAGTCAGACCTCGC
>NW_015536467.1:511369-518574 GCF_001515605.1 Sinocyclocheilus anshuiensis | reverse complement strand
ACAAAAATAAACACCGGTATTCGGTATGAACCGGTATACTGCCCAGCACTAACACAAATGTAAACAAACGTGTATGTTTGTAATGTAATTTACAACAGCTTCGAACTTGGCTCAACCAATCAGAATCAGGGACCAGAACTATCCGTTTTATAATCATGCAATGTACAGCTCAGTGTTTTATCTATTGACTGAATAGTATGTGTATCAGTATCAGACACTATCAGTGTAGTGTGATTCTTAAAATAAATAACTTATTTAATTTTTTTGTATTATATATTCTTTTTTGTATTTTTGCCTTTATTAAATTAGATATTAAATTATATAAAAATCAGTTCTTCGTAAAAAATATTTTTAAAATGACTTTTTTCATTTAAAATATTTTTTTCTTTCATTTTTAAAAAATATTTTTAATGGAAATTTCCATGCTTAGTTATTGGTTGAAAGAATGCATTTCTAAAAGGCCACATGTGGCCTGGCTGTTACCTGCGTCGTTCACTTTTAAGAGAGGAACTACTGTGGAAACAATGATAGGTAATGATCTCAAATATAATTTAAGAAGTACCTAATGTTTAGCCTGTTAAACTTCAATTTAAATCGAATACTCCTACAGTGGAAACGCTGTGTTTCGTGATCGTGCCATGTTTTTGTTCAGTGCTCATGAATATTGTCCCCTAACAAGAGGTGGTTTCCATGGAGAAAACACTTCACCTGCCCACACAAGGACATCAGAGAGGTTCTGATTCATAAAACCTCTCTCATACTCAGTCAGTTCTTAATTCATCACAGATGGAAACTTCTGTCCCTCACGTCAGAAAGCAAGTGAAATTTGGTTCCAGAACCACCTCCTCGTACTTTCTGATATTTGACAGCATAGTTTCTACAAGTAGGTTGACCATGTTTTATGTAGCAGACTGTAAACAGTGTTACTGACTGTAATAATCTGCTTTCTAAGCGTTTTGTGATTGGTTTCTGTTATCTGTATTTAGTTTGATTGGCTTTTCTGTTTACAGTGTTGTGGTTTGTTGATTAGCTTCTCTGTTCAAGTTCATTATGATTCATGTAAAGCAGTTTTTCTGTTGCATAAGCTGCCCATGTATAAACGTTTTAAATGAGCAAGTGTATTTGTTTTCTTGTTTCAGGATGGACTTTGATGACGAGGACGGCGAGGGACCCAGCAAATTTTCAAGGCAAACTTTTTCCATTGTTTGCAAGCTTTCCAAACAAACAAATCAGACCACGCACCATGTCCTTTCTTTTATATTTTCTGTTTTTTGACCGTGTCTTTCAGCTGTGCCACAGCGTTTGTGCCATTTCAAGACATCGCTCATGTTATGTTGCCCTCAACTTATGGTTTCCTTTCAGTTCATGTTCTTTTAAAGGAGCTGTATCCATAGTTGCACTGCGCCTGACGGTAAAGACGCCACACATTTAGCTAGCACTGGAATGGAGACACTGCCTCCTGCTGGAGATACAGGACACACTCCAGCAATTCCTCTCCCGCTTGGAGCAATTACTCACTAATAATACTCACTAAATGGCTTTCGTTAAATAATCACCATCACATTGTTCCAAACCTATATGCTGCTTCTTTCCACTGAATGATACACTGGAAATGTGTAAGATTTACTTTTGAAACAATTTTCACCTAGACATTGCTAGTACATTTCACTAATAATTACAAAGAAATGGCAAGCAAACTATTAAATAAACATGAAATTGAAAACATGTAAGACTGAAATAGGATTATCCTGTGAATTGTACTTCAGTAGTTTTTTTTTTTTTACAGTGTAAACGATAATTTATACTCCAAAGACAAAGCATTGCTTTCTTCAAAACAGTTATGAACAATACACTATGTTTGTAGGAATTTGTGTCTGAAATTTGTCGTCAGTGACCAAAAGCTTCAAAATATCATCAAATCTCATAAAAAAAATAAAAACAGCATATGGGTTTGAAACAACATGACTTCCAAATATATATATATGTATATAATTAGTGCTGTCAAATGATTAAGCGCGATTAATCGCATCCAAAATACAAGTTTTTGTTTACATAATGTATGTATGTGTGCTGTGTGTATTTATTATGTATATATAAATACAAACGCATGCATATATTTAAGAAAAATGTTATGTTTATATATTAAATATATTTATATATAATATAAGAATATAAATATATAAATGTATATGCATGTAAATATTTCCAAAATATATACTGTATGAGTGTGTATTTATATATACATAATAAATATGTATATATATATATACATAATAATAATAGATTATAAAACTGGATATTATTATTATTATCTCGGCGATATTACTGTAAAACTCAACTGTAGTGTCCAAATACTTCTTGGAGGCACTTTTATGAAACAATTAATACAGAAGTGAGTTTATATCCTGGAATACAGACACCTCAGATTGTTTAGTTTGTCTTTTTTTATTGATTTTCATTATCCAGTAGTCACAGTCCATTATTATATTACCATATTCACACATTCAAATGCGGTTCATGATCACTCCATTTAAGCCACAATCATAAAATCTGATGTAGCTGACATTTTCAGGCTGATCTTATTTTGATCTCTTCTCTCTCCCGTCAGGTATGACGATGATCAGATTCCCGGTGATAAGGAGCGTTATGCCAGGTAGGGCTGTCTTGGGGAGGTTCCCTCAGGATAGCTAGAAATCAGGCCCCTGCCGCCGTAAGGAGCGACCTTGGCCTCACACGAGCGACTCTGTCTAGATCTAATCTTAAATGGGTATTTAATTATCCTCAGCTGACACTCTCATCTGAAATTGCCACGTTGCTTTGAGCCATTGCGCTCCGTGGACTAATACAGCGGCCTGGCCTCCCAAGATTTATCGGTTTGCATTTTCCACTTAAAAGATTGGTTCGCGTCTGTCATCGTTCAGATTATTGCTGGAGTCTCATCTAAATCACAGAAATGAAGTAAAAAAGTCTTCAAATGTCCTCTCTGGCACTTTTTTAACTGAACGTTTCAGTTGAAGAAGAAGTTTTGCGACTGATCAGTCCAAGGAAGAAACCTTTTTTTTTTCCTAAGTTTGAAAAGAAAGCGTGAGCCAAATAAATTTATTTCTGTATATTGAGGGTCCCGAATGTCGCCTCTATAGTAATTCATAATGATGTATTTATCAATCAAGGTCAACATCGAATGCATATAAGTACATGAGAGCAGACATAGGTAGGTGGTAATTATTGAAATTTCGCAATTGCAATTATACAAGCGAAAGAAGGATCTCAAAAATGTGCACACATTATAATTTTTTTATATTATAATATTCTATTGAATTACAACAGTGTACATTACCGTTCAAAAATTTGGGGTCAGTAAATTTGATTTTTTTTTTAGAAAAATATTGATATGATAATATAATAAATATTTGATATGTTAAATTGATAAAAAGTGATGGTAAAGACTTATAAAGACTTATAACAGATTTCTATTTTGAATACATGCTGTTCTTTTTAACTTTTTATTCATCAAAGATTCCTGAAAGTGTCAAAGGTTCCAAAAAATATTAAGCAGCACAATTGTTTCTAACAATAATAATAAATATTAGAATGATTTCTGAAGGATCATGTGACACTGAAGACAATGGGTGATGAAAATTCTTTATATTATATTCTTTATAATTATATTTTAAAGTATATTAAAAAAATTATTATTTTAAATTGTAATAATATTTCACAATATTAGTTTTTTTTTTTTGATCAAATAAATGCAGCCGTGATGAGCATAAGAAACTTCTTTAAAAACATTTAAAAATCTTTTTGATCCCAAACATTTGAACATCTGTATATAGATGATAATTATTTCATTGCTATAACTATATAACTACACATAACTTTTTAATACTAATATTATGTTTTATAATATACTGTATATATTGTAATATATCTATAGTAATAATACTAATATACATTATTTAATAATACTTATATAATAAAATATTTAAAATACATTTAAATATAAAGTGCATTATATTATAAAATTATTATTTTATTATATCAATTTTAACTGAACAAAATTGAGGTTTTGATATCAGAAATCTCGCCACAGAAAAAAAATGCATGTCATGTGACTTAATCAAAGCACATCATTGGCTAAACTAAGGTCTTCTCTTTCCAACAAAAAAAACGAGAATGTTCTCTTAAAGAGACAATGGCAAGGAAATTAACACAAAGAGTATGTTGCCATATGGCTACACCATGCGGTAGAGGGTTAATGGTAATTATCCACGACCTGTAGTTGTAAAAGTGCTGTGCAGCTCTCACTACATGCTAATGATGGCAGTATTGTTCCTCATCCAGAGAGAACCACAGTGAGATTGAGCGTCGCCGGCGTAATAAGATGACCCTGTACATCACAGAGCTGTCGGACATGGTGCCCACCTGCAGTGCGCTAGCCAGGAAACCAGACAAGCTCACCATCCTGCGCATGGCCGTCTCACACATGAAGTCCATGAGGGGAACGGGGAACACGTCAACTGACGGCGCTTACAAACCCTCCTTCCTGACTGAACAGGTGAGAAATCACTCGCCTGAAACACTCCGTATATATGCACTCAGCAAAGGACATTAAAATGGCCTTAAAATCATACATTGCCATTTATTCACCCTATAAAGTCTACTGTATCATACTTGATATGCAATTTTCTGATGCCTCTAGTCTAAATGATCAAAACGCACAATCTGTTCCATGCCTTTCTGTCGTCTGACTGATACTTTATTCTCTTTGAGTGAGTGTTTTAGTATAATTGTAAAAATGTCCACTTTCAGCTCGTGTTTAGTGTGTTCTTGCTGTGAAATCTTTACCGATCTTTATAACGTGAACACAAGAATAACTTTTATATTGTTAGTAATATTTCAAGACTGAAGCGATTTAGGTTATTATCATGTTAAAATGTGAGTATCAAATATGATCATCAGGCTTTTGAGGATCTTTTATTTGTTCATCTCTCAATCATCACTGCATTGCATAACACATTTTGAAACTACAGAGCTTTGATCATAAAACCAAGCATTTAAATATCAAGACTTATTTTGGGAGGCATAGAGTGACTGATATTTATATGCATACTTTTTGGCCATATAAATATTAACATCTACACAAAATGCATATTTTTGCTCCGTTTAGAATAAAATTGAATAGTTTTTTTGTTCATATTTGAGTATGAGCTCCATATTCTCACTATATCATACAACCCCAATTCAAGAGATCAAAATCAAAATTCGTTTCATATTTACAAAATACATTTACGTTGGTCAGTGAAAACTTTGGAAATATTTTCTTTGTACTTTTTGTCAATTCAATAAAAGTTAAAGGGGTCATATGATGTTGCTAAAAAGAACATTATTAACTTTACAGATCTTCTTTATGCACCAAGAGCTTGTAACACTCCAAAGAGAAAGGAAAAATTGAAATCGCATCATATGACCCCTTTAAAGAGAATGAGCAAAATGTCCCAACTTCTCTGGAATTGGGGTTGTACTATATGAGCTATAAAAGGCTGATGTTGCAAATATGATGCTCAAGAAAAAACACATATGTGACCCTGGAGCACAAAACCTAGTCTTAAGTCGCTGGGGTATTTTTCTAGCAATAGCCAAAAATACATTGTATGGGTCAAAATTATAGATTTTTCTTTTATGCCAAAAATCATTAGGATATTAAGTAAAGATCATGTTCCATGTAGATATTTTGTAAGTTTCCTACCATAAATCTATCAAAACTTAATTTTTGATTAGTAATATGCATTGCTAAGAACTTCATTTGGACAACTTTAAAGGCGATTTTCTCACTATTGAAATTTTTTTGCACCCTTAGATTTCAGATTCTCAAATAGTTGTATCTTGGCCAAATATTGTCCTATCCTAACAAACCATACATCAATGGAAAGCTTATCTATTCAGCTTTCAGATGATGTATACATCTCAATTTTAAAAAATTGACCCTTTTGACTGGTTTTGTGGTCCAGGGTCACATATGGAAACTCTTTGTTTTGGATTTTGACATAAACTGTTCTATGCAAACCAAATTAGGTTTTGTCAGACTTTTATTTTTATGTGTCAGGCTTTACGGGGTAAATATGCCGTATGTAACATACCTTAGTCAAATATTAAAAAATGTGTAACAAAATGCACAAAAAAAACAACAAAAAGTTGAGTAGGAAAATTCTGACTTTCTAAATATCACTTGAAAGTCCTTTAAACATCATTTGAAACCCTCCGTTTGCTGTCACAGGAACTGAAGCACTTGATTCTGGAGGCGGCTGATGGCTTCCTGTTCGTGGTGGCGGCTGAGACGGGTCGCGTTATCTACGTGTCCGATTCTGTCACTCCCGTTCTGAACCATCCGCAGTCCGAGTGGTTTGGCAGCACGCTCTTTGAGCAGGTCCATCCGGATGACGTGGACAAACTGAGGGAACAGCTGAGCACATCTGAGAACTCGATGACAGGTGAGAGTCTGACACTCATTACTGATGGATCACTGGGGAGCAGGGAATTATTGGGCTTCGGTGTCGTGGTGCAACATGTGCTTACCGCTGGACAATGGCATATGACGTATGTGTTTTTTCTTGAGCATCATATTTGCAACATCAGCCTTTTATAGCTCATATAGTACAACCCCAATTCCAGAGAAGTTGGGACATTTTGCTTATTCTCTTTAAAGGGGTCATATGATGCAATTTCAAATTTTCCTTTCTCTTTGGAGTGTTACAATACCATTCTAACGATGGCGCCGACGGTGATGGCTGCCTCCGTGGCGTGCTCCGCAGTTGTTTTTATGTTTTTGTTAGTTTGTCCTGTCTTTAGTTATATCCCTGCAATCAGTTTCACCAGAGACGAATTGCTGGACATTCGGCAGTACACACCACCCAATATTTCACCGGTTTTCGACTGTTCTGATGTTTTGCTGGACATTGTAGTCGGGGGAGCTGTGGCGCTGATCAAGCGCTTCAGGACACGCAGATGGGGGAAGTGAGCCGGCGCGCTCGTCAAGCTCAGACAGCGCGGATTCAGAACGCTGTTGCCGAGCATCCATCTGGCGAACCTCCGCTCTCTACCCAACAAAACAGACGAACTCCTTCTGCTCTCCCGGACAAATAAGGATTTTTCAAACTCTGCTGCTCTGTGTTTCACAGAAACCTGGCTGAAAGACGCCATTCCGGACA
>NW_015536467.1:499071-510908 GCF_001515605.1 Sinocyclocheilus anshuiensis | reverse complement strand
ATATAATACTTATTTTAGGTTTCAGACATTTAAATACACATAAGTACTAGCAAAACCATACATTTACAGTTTGTAAAAAAATCTATGGAAATGGCAATAATGAACCCTCCCTTCTCTCCAAGAACTGTACTTATCCAGAGTGAGCAAAAGGGCTGGCAGAATCACTCTGGACCCCTCACATCCAGCACACTCCCTCTTTGAACTGTTGCCATCTGGTTGACGCTTCAGAGCACTGAGCACCAGAACGACCAGACACAGGAACAGTTTCTTCCCTCAGGCAATCCATCTCATGAACTCTTAACAATAACTGTGGAACACACACTATTTATACACTCATACACTTATTTATCTAACACTCATACTCAGTCTACACCTAAAATTTGCACATAATATACAGTACCTGTACATACAAAACTGTCTATTGTAATATACCTGCACATACAATTGTCGATTTATATATTTTTATTCCTTATTTACTTGTTCTATTTTTTATTATCTGTGTTTTTTGTTCTGTCACTGTCATTCTGTTACACTGTGGAAGCTTCTGTCACGAAAACAAATTCCTCGTATGTGTAAACATACCTGGCAATAAAGCTCATTCTGATTCTGATTCTGATGGATACGATAAATGGCAAGCTTTAGACTTTGAGTTAGACTCAGCAGTTTGGAAGAGCTGATCCAACACATTTCCATCTCAGCCTAGTCGAACTCATGGTGATTAATAGTTTTGGTGCTTACAACGTGCATTGTGAATTTGTGTCATAATGGGACTTTAAAATCAAAATGTCAGTACTGTAATATGATTATATATGGCTCTTATACTAACCAAGGCTGCTTTTATTTGACAAAAAATAAAGTAAAAATGGGCATATTGTGAATTACAATTGATTACAATTTAAAATAACTGTTTTTTTTTAAATGTAATTTATTCCTGTGATGCATTGTTACTCCAGTCTTCAGTCACATGATCTTTCAGAAATCATTCTAATATGCTGATTTGAAACATTTCTTATTATATCAATGTTGGATACATTTGTGCTGATTCATATTTTTGGTGGAAACACTGATGCACTTTTTTCAGGATTCTTTGATGAATAGAAAGTTCAAAAGAGCAGCTTTTATTTGCAGTGGAAATCTTTTGTTACTTTATAAATCCCTTTACTGTCACTTTTGATCAATTTAATATATCCTTGTTGAATAAAAGTATGAATTTCTTCATGCAGTATGAAGTAACAAGGTCAAGAGTTCATAGTGAAATGAAGGGTTTTTAAAATTATTTTTGGTGCAAGAAGCATTTAAAGTGGACTTCAAGGGAAAATAGACAGTGCTACACACAACACAAGTGCTGAATGTGTTCTCTTTAATATTTCTCTGCAGGGAACATTCAGACGCCTCATTAGTATTTTTTCAAACGAACCGCGGCTTGTTTATGACAATTTGCATTCAAAGCTTGAACGAACCGTTGAAAATCGAGCTAATGAACTTTCTATGAGAACATAATTGCAAAGGTTTTGCTGTTCATTTTAAGATTTTTGTTGTTGTTGTTTTGAAAATAGAGCAAAAACAAGTGCTGACATGATCAGAATCCTCAGCTTAGTTTAGTGTCAAAAGATTCTGTGAACATAAATATCTGATAGACGTTTAAGTCAATGTTGGGGCAGGATCATATACAGATGTTGCACTGTAATATTCAAGTAAAGATGATTCCTTTAAACCAGATGGTTTATATAGGTTTTGCTTTGCTTGAATGGCTTGTTTCGATCTCATCAGAGGTCAGGACTTCGATTTGGCCCTCTCAGACATGGAAACTCACTCTGTTCATGTTAAATATCATTGTCCTGACTCCCATCGTCTGTTTTGGGATTTTGATCACAGACAGATGTTTTGTTTCTGCTGAGTTTACTGGCAGCATTCAGTGGTTCTGTGGAAATGTTTGCTATGTGAAGTACATACTCCCTCTCTGTTAAACCCCACGTTCCAATGAGGTTTTGGTGTTGCTATGCACTGATTTGTTTTCTGCAGACATACAGCTTTGTTTGTGCTTCAGAAACTTTAATTTTATTTGTTCATTGTTTATGCAAGATCCTGATGATGTTTAACAAACTTTGACAGAGAGCATAACCCTTTTTTTGTCGTTATTACACCAATGAAAAAACATAAGCTGAAAAATAGTTGACTGTGATTTAAAATGGAGTGATTTTATTGGAGTGACCGTTTTAGGTTTGCTATAGCACTGCGGATGATTGCTGTTATTAGATGAGGATTACATCACATTTTTGGGGCTGATGCATACGTTTTAGGTGTTTGTTTTTCTACTCCCTCCTTAGTGACATTTGAACTGTTTTCCATATTTTCAACCACACAAGGAGTTGTATAATACCAGGAGAAAGCTATCCATCAGCATTCCCATTCTTCTTAAAGAAATAGTTCACCCAGAAATGAAAATTTTTAGAAAATATAGTCAAGATGTCGATGGGTTTGTTTCTTCATCAGAACAGATTTGGAGAAATGTAGCATTACATCACTTGCTCACCTGGGGATGCTCTGAAGTGAATGGGTGCCGTCAGAATGAGAGTCCAAACAGCTGATAAAAACATCACAGTAATCCACAAGTAACCCACACCACTCCAGTCCATCAGTTAACATCTTGTGAAGTGAAAAGTTGTTTGTAAGAAACAAATCCATCAAGGAATTTTTAACTTTAAACTGTCAGTTCTGGTCAAAAATGAGTCCATAATCCATAACACTTTCTCCAGTGAAAAAGTCCATCCCCTGTTGTCCTCTCACATCAAAATCCACCCACATATTGACTGCTTTTGCTTGTAAACAGTGCTTGATCTGTGCATATTTCTCTCCTGATTCAGACTGGAGATTCTCTCCTGATTCAGACTCAATATTATGGATAGAGGGTTTGTTTGAAGCCCTTGATGATTTTTTTATGAACTGTTTAGAGGTAATTTGTTGATTATACTGCAGAGCATCTATTGGTGAGCAAGTGATGTAATGCTACATTTCTCCAAATCTGATGAAGAAACACTTCATCTTGGATGTAGTGCATTTTCAGCTAATTGTCATTTTTGTGCAAAATATTCCTTTAATTGCAGTTGAAGATATGCAGATTTATTCAGAGACAAAGAGTGTTTCTGATTAGGTGGAGCACTCATGACTCTTTTTGCTGTTTACTGAGGCTAGTGCTGTCACAGAGACTGGTTTGATTTCTCAAGACACCCATTTCAGTGATATCTGTCAGATAGATTGGCATTTTATGCATGGTATTTCTCAAAAATAGTTTGCAGCACCTTTAAAGCAAGTTATTTTCAAATGGTATTTGCATATTATAGGGAGTTCAACTGCTTCACGACTGTGCAATACAAATACATGCTTCCTGAATCATGCATGTGTCCTCAAATGCTCTAAATTTGAACTTGCCCACAATAAATGTTTGACTGTTTGTTTCTCCACTAGAGGGCGCTAGACACATACCACAAGCACAGCCTCTTTTCTCTGCTTGTGGACACCCCGCAATGTTTTTGAGTAAACCACAGGATGAATTATTCACCTCAGATACAGAGACAAATAAAAAAATATATATTTTTACTGTGTCCAATCTTTCCATCTTGTCCTCATTGAAATGCAGCTGAATATTTTGAAGGAGTCATGTAATTTTGAACATAATCTGTCAGATATTCCTTCAGATATGTAGTGGCAAGGTTATTGTAGTTTTGGCTTTTTTTTATATTTAATTGTATTTTTAAGTTTCTGCAATGGCTTTGTTAGTTCTAATTCAGTTTTTATATCAAGGACACATTTTAAGCATTTTTTATGTTCATGCATTTGGCAGACCAAAGCAACTTTTTATCCAAATTTGCATTGCATTCAAGTAGTGAATTTAATCACATTCTGTTCTCACATTCCCTGATTGAATACTTAGATGTTTTTTTCTGTTATTTGTATTTTTATTTTAGTTTCAGTTTTAAAGGGGTCATATGATGCGATTTCAAGTTTTCCTTTCTCTTTGGAGTGTTACAAGCTGATTGTGCATAGATAAGATCCCTGAAGTTGCAAAGACTAAAGTCTCAAAACCAAAGAGATATTATTTATCAAAGTTAAGACTCTGCTGCGCCCCCCTAAAACGGCTCGTTCTAACACGCCCCCACATATCTACCTCACTATGTGGAAATATTTGCATAATGCCGCCCAAATGCATGTCAACATATTCTGTTACACCAAATACACAAAATAATGATCTTTAAAAAAGCATCATATGACCCCTTTAATATTGTAGTTAGGAGATTTATTTATTATATATATTTTATTTATTATTACATATATTTCCATATATAATTTATTCAAAAACTAACTTTTAAATACATTTGAAAAGTGTGAGAAATGAGTTGAATATTAGTAGAGATCAAATAAGTCAAAATTATTTTACATTTTTTACATCACAGCAATGGAAATGAACTGTCAAGTTAAGTTCATTGAATTATGGGATACATTTTCTCCTAGAGTGTGCTTTGTTGTATAGTTCACGCATACAGAAAATTGCATACCATTTGCATACAGTACGCATAATATACTGCAGAAAATGTATGTTTCAAACCTAGTTTTACATTTAAAACTAGTTTTTGGTTTTAGTATATGATAATTACGGTGAAACGCTGACCCCTCAAGCATGCAATGACTGTATAATTGAATTATAGCGATAGCTGGAATGATCCAGTGTGGTCTCTCGCAGCCCTTTTGTCGTTCTTGTCTGATTTCCTTTTATTCAAAAGTTTCAGTGAGCCGTATGAGAATATCCACCCACGTAATAAAACATCTTTACAGTCGGACAAGGCGTGAGCAGGGCATTGTCACAGTTCATTATGTCAACCGCTCGTGATATGATGATTATTTTGAGAGGACCAGTCGTTGATGTGGCTCGGACCTCATTTAAATGAGACGCGGGGTCAAAGTGCCTGCTGTTATCCGCCACAGTAATATGAGCGCTGTCAGGACTCACGGAGTTCGCTTTATATGCAAAGAGGCAGCTGTATTCATCTCGGCATGATTCATTTGTGCAATTTTATTCAGCACATCTAGCATCCAGTGGTTTGGCTGTGACATGAAACACACCAATGTGTTTGACTGTAATATGAAAATGATCATGTTCATATTTAGTGGGGTCCAGAAATGTGAGAGAGCATCTGGGGTTTTCATTTATTTTCTTTCATTTAAACTTGTAAGCAGTTGTTAATGTTTTTGATTAGTGCTCGGCGGTATGACCAAAAATTTATATCACGGTATTTTTCAAAATTAATTAGTTCTACAGCTTCAGTTTCGGAACTTTCATGCTTAGTAATATACAGCTGTTCCCTCATCACAGTGCAACAGTGAAAAGGGACCCCTTTCAAACAGTGTCGTGTTCCGAACGTTGTTTAAGCGACATACACCGGCATTGCGGTATTTTAAAAATTCATATCATAACAAAAATAAACACCGGCATTCGGTATGAACCGGTATACTGCCCAGCACTATTTTTGAAAGAAGTCTTTAATGCTCACCACGTCTGCATTTATTTGATCAAATAGTAAGAACAGTAATATTATAAATTTTTTTCAATTTAAAATAACTGTTCAGTCATTGCATGCAAACTCAACCAGATGTAAAATAAAATAAATTTTGAATGTAAATAATTTAAATAAATGATTCTGAAAGAAATACATAAAGAAGAAAAGCAAACTATGAAATGCCATGGATGTGTATATGCGGAGTAATCCACTATTTTGTAGAGCCAGATTTATTACTGTTAATTACAGGAAGGAAATTGACTTTAGAAAGATGGCAGCATCATTATTTTATTTTTACACAGAGATTGGTTGGTCTATTAGTAAAATCTGTTGACTTTAGCAATCTTTGTTGCGTTATGTGCCAATGGCGACAGTTCAAAAATGGGAAAAGGTACTTCTTGTGTTTTTTTTCCCCAAAGTTTGCATGCATGTACCTCAATAAGGATTAAAAATATCTTAATATCCTGGTTTTTAACAAACTTTTCTTTTAGCATCCTAATTTTTAAGGCCCTTTGTGGTTCATTTTCAGAGATATAGGATTTCAGTGTGGCAAATTGTACACATTTGTAATAGTCTAAAACCAAATGTGGGTCACACACATACAGCTGATACTTTTTTTTTTTTTTAAAGGGGAATGTCTGGGTAACAAATAATGTTGCAACTCTAAATGTGATTTTTTTTATTTTTAGGATTCTTCAATGAATAAAGAGGTTCAAAAGTACAACAATTATTTGAAATGGAAATCTTTTGTTACATTACAAATGTCTTTACTATCACTTTTAATCAATTTAATGCGTCCTTGCTGAATAAGTATTATTTCTTAAAAAAAAAATTAAAAAAAATCAGACTTTTGAATGGTAGTGTAATTTGTAATGACAAAATTGCACCAAATTTAAGCATTTCCACTAGTGATCTCAGATCCAACTTTATATCATATAAAAATTCTTCAGAAAAGGGCAGTAAGGAATTTCCTTTCCAATCTAAGAAACTCGCAAGTTTAGAAAGAATTCCATCCTTGCAGAAGGTCCAGATAAAATATTGCGGGTAAAATATGGTGCTCTTGATGAGGTTTTGATAACCTCATATGTTTTAGTGATAAAGCGATCAAATGAAAGCAGCCAAGAGAGATATTTTCCATGTCTCCGCTAATGTGTTCTCTATGCTGGAATGTTAAGGGTTGGCTCTGCATACATAATTGATTAAGAGTGATTTGGGCTGCTTCGTATGTGTGTGCAGTTTTCCCTGAAGTGGGAAATGATGGCTGGAGACATCAGTGAGATCTCACACACCATCCATCAGACCACACAACACCACACACTTGTGTACAAGTGCACAATCTGTTCTTGTCTCATATACATAATCGTATATAAGGAAACATTTCACTTGAAGCCTGCATTTGTAATGCATCGTAATAGTATGCTTTATGCACTGTGATTTTTATATACAACACATTGTGCTGCATTGTTTTGTAATCACATAACCCATTAATGGTTATGCTTTTAAAGATTGTTCTGAATTGCAAAACGTATAATATAAATAACACACGAGACATCAGATTAAGTTTTGATCTTAATGCATTATACTCTTTAAAGCTGTAACTATGAATAGGAAAGTATTGTAATGCATTTTAGCCCTGGTTACCATGTTTCACTGGCACATAAAACTAATCCTAATGTGTATTATAAAGCATAATGAATGGCCCACGGAGGGCATTTCTGCCATTTAGAGACATTTTTACATAACATTAGTTATGCACACAATGCCAAGAGTCACAAATTCTTTTGAACTATCGGAATTTTTGCAATGCAATTCATCTTCATGGTGACAAAATGAAATATTTTCTCATCAATTATTAAAGCGTGCATTGCGACATGCAAAGAATGCACAAATTAGATTTTGTTGCACGTAGCCTACGTATCTAAACTTGTTTACAAGTTTTGTGAGCTACGAGCTGTAGCATGAAATGAAAACGAATGACTGATCGTAGGACAGTGAGCTCAGATATATGAAATACTAACCAGATACGTTTTTCCTTAAAGGAACACTCCACTATTTTTGAAAATAGGCTCATTTTCCAACTCCCCTACAGTTAAGGCGCAATGATATTATGCAGCGCCTGAAAATAGGCTTATTGGAAGTTACCTAGCTGGGGACTATTTTCAGGCTCTGCATGCGTAATATCATTGCACCTGCTGCACCCATGGTACGGCAGCAAAGTTAATTGATTGTTACGCCGGAATGAGAGTATAGTTCCTAGCCATATCGGCCTAGAAAATCGGAGAGAGAGAGAGAGAGAGAGAGAGACAGGGTCACATCACAGTGGATTCAGCTGTCTTAACCGTGGCTTGTGTACTGCAAACACATACCAGCTTCATCACTGTGTCTGTCACGCGACTCTGTTCCCCTTTCGGGCTTGAACTGATGGTAAAACTAATTACATTATTTACTGTCTTTACATTTATTTTGAAAGATGAAGCTCGCGATTATGGTAAGGGGCGTTACATTTCCGACGAGTGCTTGCGGTGTTCGGCCAATCACAATGCACTGGGTCAGCTGGTCAATCAGAGCAGACTGCGCTTGTCAGAAGGAGGGACTTTGTAGAAAACGAAGCGTTTGAGAGAGGCGGGGCATAGAGGACCTACAATAATGTACAGTATTTGAAAAATAATGTGTTTTTTGAACATTAAAGCATGTCAACATATTCTGTTACACCAAATACACAAAATAATGATCTTTAAAAAAGCATCATATGACCCCTTTAACTCTAGGGGAGTTGGAAAATTAGCCTATTTTCAAAAATAGTGGAATGTTCCTTTAAGGTTATAGATTCAAGCGACATCCGACCTGAAATTCTCTGTGCAAATTAAACATGAAGTACCTTAATGGGACTTCAACTCAGAAGAGCATTCTGTAGTCGTCGATGACTAAACTGACCCATTTTTCCAGAGTTTATTTTTATAAACATACTTCACTGATTAAGATAACGTTCTCATTACAGGCTTTATTTTTTATTCATATTCACCCTTGAAGGACAGCGATTATTTCTCTGGCAACACTCTCTGTTTGTCCTTCCCTCTATGACGGTCTTGTCGATGGCGACTGCCGCCTAAATATTTAACTTGGCAGGGGTTGGTGGCCTGGGATATTTGCCATTTTTGTTGCTTTGTTCATTTTTAGAATAATAATGATACACTTGCCCACCACAGAGGAGAAACAATGGAGTCTGTGTGGCAGAACGGGGCATATATGTGTGGCGCAGCGGGCCTTTGCCCAGATTCCACACTGTGCCTTTTTCTTCTCAGAGGACTTGGGGATTTTGCTTGGATGTCCTTGCGGTTCTGGGACCGATCCGGGAGTTCTGGCTAACATTTCCTCATTCCTCCAAGCATTGTCCTTAGATCCCCTTCAGGTGGTCATGGATTTGAAGTTGGAGGAGCTGTGCTTGTCAGGAGGTAATGTTTCCATGCCTGGTGTTGGACTTCTTGAAAGATCAACCAAAGTTCTCCATTGCGGAAGCATCCAGGGAAAGTGGTCCAAAGCATACCCCTCCTGCTGAGCTCTGCTTTGGGAAGCAGGAGGCTGAGGAACGGTCATCCAAACCCACACAGGTCTTCAAAACAGCGCACTTAATTATACCAGAGCAAACAAGAAGATTGATTGAGGCACGATCAAAGAGAGTTACCGTAAAACTGGTCAATGGCTTTTATTGTGTCCTCTAACAAGTTCAAACCATGAGGTCAATGGAATTCAAAAGTTGAATTCTGCTGCCTATTGCAAATGGTTGTTTGTTTTGGTTTATTGTTGTCCTTGTCTTTGAAGCATCTGGTTCCGCTTAGTCTCAGACTTAGACATCACAGACGGTTGTCTGAGCGTCTGATACATAAGGCACAAAAATGGGAAACACTTCGGGAGTTTAGAAGTCATCATCTGATTGAATTCTACAGGATTTCTTGGAGACTTATGTGTGTATCATTTTCTTTAACCGTCTTCCTGGAAACAAAGCCGTCATGAAGCCATACCACCACTTGTAAGAAGAAAGCTGTTGAGTCTACAACTGTGACATTGACTGCGTATCAAGATCAACTAAATGCTTGATTTTCAAAAGTATGTGAAAACATAGGCTGTTGCATAGGCATGTACTATTGTTGCAGGAATCTTGCACGACGTTCTTGAATGAATGATTTATTGTTTGCACACCGGTCTGTTATTATACAGACATCGACTTTTTTTTTTCATGCCCCTTAACAAGACACTGAACAAAACAAACTGTGATTGGTTGCTTTGCATGTCTGTCAGACGGCCTCTTGGCCAGTCTTTGGCCAATGAAATCTGCGATGGAGTCCAGAACTTCTGCTGTCAGTCTGAAAGCTGGGTTTCGCATATCCATCTGATGACGGCCCACCTCTGTTGTCTTATATATATATGGTGTAAAATGTTTCTTTACATTCCTCTGTTATCTTTCAGTGCCAGAACTCAAACCATCATGCATATATGACCAGCACTTACTCATACCAGTGCAAACAAGAAGATTGATATGTGATTAAAAGAGTTACAATGCAACTGGTCAGTGGCTTTTTGTGTCCTCCACCAAGTTCAAACCATGAAGTCAACTGAATTAGAAAGATGAAATCTGTTGCCTATTGCAAATGGTTGTTTGTTTTGGTTTATTGTTGCCCTCGTTTTGGTAGCATCTGTTTCCATCTACCCATCTGATGACATCCCACCTTTAGATCTCCATATGATTGTCTTTATACTCATGGCGTAAGATTTTATCTTGAATTATTCAGAGTTTTGGCACTTTATCACAATTTCATGTCATGCTACATCACCTCAGAGACACACAAAATCCTGTTTGACTGCTGGAAGGAGTCAGAAAGTCAAAAAAAAGTTCAGCGTTGGGGAGGCCGAGAGGTCAGAGTCATTTTGGAGGTGATTGCGGTTGAAGTCTGAAAAAATTCCTGTCTAATTTGACATCACCTAAACTGTTATTATATTGGCCTCAAAAAGCTTTTTGCGGTTGAAATAATTTTCCATTTCCAGCAAGGTTTTGCCTTGTTGAAAGGCCTATATTACAGCACGACTGACCTTTTCGGTATTATTGGGTTGTTGGTAGGGCAGTGGGTCTCCATCTGGATGATTTACAATCATAGTCCGGCTTCTTTATCATCTCCATATGGTTTTTCACCCAATTGTTTGTTGAACAACAACTACCAAGGGCCTCTTACTTGATGTTCTTGAGCGGTCATGTTGTTTTCCATCTTCGAGAGGAGTATTAATAGCTTTTAAATGCTTCCAACGTTCTTGGCGTCTGTCCTTCAGAGTGGAATGACTTCTCGACAATTAGATCTGCTCCTGGGGCCTTTAGCAGCTGTCACTGGATCAGTTCGGAGACTGCTTCTTCTCGGCTGAAAGGCATGTCAGCTAATTTGTTTATGGAAATAACTTCAGGCTTCAATAATCCCAAGCTTTTGTCCTATAGGTATCAGCATTCCGAGAAGTATAACTCACTATTTGACTATTGTTGTGGGTGTTTTGTTAAGCCAATAACATTTTTTGGCTTCTTCTGATTGTGTTCCTCCCTTATTCTTGCTGTGCTGGATGGGGACAAACAACTTTAAAATGGATTATTTTAGCCGGTCTTCTGTGCCTTGTAATCGAGCAGATGTTGAGCGAGATGGTCATAACGTTTACTGTGCATCTGTATGTGTTTGTGGGCACACTTGTTGTTTGTTATGGGATTTATTAGGATTGAACGGCCCCTGAAAGGCACTTATGCAAACTGTTACTGCGGCATCTCAGAAATGCATTTTGTAACTTAAGGCCATTATGGTCATGATTCAAATTAGAGATGTGTACGAGTAATCGACTAAACTAGTGAAAACACAATTCAGACAATGCACATTTGTTCTCTACAGCAGGCAAAGACACAATAAAATTAGCCATGCTAAATCACTCCCATAAATCTAGTCAAATGAATGCACTGGGTGCTGCTGTGGATATGTGAGGTTGAAGTGATATGAGGGTAATAGCTTAATAGCTGGTGCATCCAAAGGTTGTGGAAATAGTTTATTTCTTTTTGTTATGTTTGACGCTTGATATATTCATGCATCCCAGTAGATGATGCACCTTAATAGTTAAAAGTAATTTTATATGACAAAAAAAACATTTGGTTTACTCTTTATTACCAAGTCTTTTGTAAACAAGTGAAGACGAGAAGCCGTTTGATATTGCTCTATATCAGCATGGCTGTGATTTATGGCGCTTTTCCACTGCATGGTACGGCAC
>NW_015536467.1:496209-498501 GCF_001515605.1 Sinocyclocheilus anshuiensis | reverse complement strand
TACCGAGCCGAGTCGTACCACGCAGTGGAAAAGCGCCATTAGTCATAGGTACAAGGCCACAGAGCCAGCGGCAAATTCCAGAAGATCTGGCCGAGGTAAGGCTGCTCTTGGTGGGTTAATGAGCGATGAACGGCCGCTGACGTCCTGGAGCTCACATCTCCAAAAAAGTTGAAGCAAATTTTCAAATAGGAGTTATTGTTATTAACAAACCGCATGCTTGAAGTCTAAACAACTACATTCTCACCTAAAAAAAAACTCTTAAAACTATATTCTGTGACACAAAAACAGTTTTTAAAACTGTATTTTAAAAGTTATAGTGGATTTGGGAGTCTGCCATGACACTCGCTGTGGGCAATACTGCAAGCGGAGTGATACAAATGGAAACATTCCTGTTTGAGATATATAGCCTATATATAATTTTTAAAGTGATTTTGTGAAATATAAAAATAAAAAAATAGTTTTCTCTTTTAATATATTTCTATTTAATATATTGGTGTAATGTAATGATTTCTGAAGGATCATGCAAAGACTGGAGAAATGTCTGCTGAAAATTCAGCTTTTAAAATAACATTTTAAAACATTTTAATATTTCATCTTTTCATCATTATCAACATAAAAATTATAAAATATTTTTTAATTAAAGGGGTCATATGATGCGATTACAATTTTTCCTTTCTCTTTGGAGTGTTACAAGCTCTTGGTGCATAAAGAAGATCTGTAAAGTTGCAGAAGACTAAAGTCTCAAATCCAAAGAGATATTCTTTATAAAAGTTAAGAGTCAACCACGCCTACCTAAAACGGCTCGTTCTAACACGCCCCCACATGTCTACGTCACGATGTGGGAAGATTTGCATAACGCCGCCCAAATGTTCATGCAAAGAAAGAAGGCGTAACTTTTATTCTCGATGTAGTATTGTTGCTGCCGCCATGTCGTGAAGGTGCTGTGTGTTTCGTTGTGAAAGCGAAACTACTTTGTTTGGCCTTCCCAAAGAGGACAATATCCGCTTCGTCATGCCTAGAGCTGATCCGTGATGGTCGCTGAGGAAATACATCAACTTCGTGCTGTGGATCGCCGGTTCGGCTTTCACCGTGGATGAAAAAAGTCCGGGGTCGTCACATGTGGTTGCCACAAGCCCGCCGGCCGCTCCTTCATCGAATCCGCCGGCCGCCGCTCACTCTAGCCCCGCCGGCCTGAAAGCGAAACTACTTTGTTTGGTCTTCCAAAAGAGGACACAACTAGAAATCAGTGGTTAAGTTGTATTTACAACACTGTTCCAGAACAGTTCAACCCAAATATTCAGATGTGTGCAGCGCATTTTATGTAGGACTGTTTCCTGATCCTGGTAGAGTAGACTACAATGCCGGCTGTTCTGACTCACAGCCTGTAAGTACGTTTTTTATATATAAAGAATTTGAAATGAGATTTCAAAGTTAAAAGTTTAACAAAAATGTTGCATTGTCTTTTCTTTAAAAGCAAAAATATTCTTCTTTAAAAATAAATAAATACATGTACATATTATTTTATCTGAATCTTTGCTCTTTTAAACTTATTATCATTATATTGTAATAATGCAATCTTTTTTTTTTATCAACCTAAGTGATCATTTGTGCCAGAACTTATAATTAATTAATTTATAATTAATTATAATTAACTTATAACTTATAATTTGGTTTCCAAAGTTTAATGTTTAACAATTTTTTTTTTGGCACATTATTTTCTGGTTAATGCAGCCCTTGAATACATTTTATTTAATCTAAATCCTTTTGCTCTTTTCTATGAAACCGAAAACAATTTTTTGAAATTGAAATAACATTTCATTATATATAATGTATTTTTCATCAAATAAATGCAGTCTTGGTGAGCATAAGAGACTTCTTTCAAAAACATCCTATGATCTAGCATTTGTCATTTGTAAAATTTTTAGCTATAGTTAATCGAAGTCAATAAAGTTTTAGTCCCTGTTTTATTTATATCGATGTCACAGACGATCACTCGTGCTCGTGACTCTATAGCTCCGCCCACGGCACGTCTCCAGCAGCTCGACTGTTTTCGGAGAGAAGCGTAAAGCTGTAGCTTTCTTTTATAAATCTGATAAAACTCGGAGATATGAAGGATGCAATACTACTCTATAGGTACTCAAGATTAACATGAGATTGGCAGAAACTGTGTGTGTAATGTCTGCTTTAAATGTCATGTAAGGAATTTTGTTAGAGTACTCTACACAAATTAACTTAAAATGCCAATACCTAATTTAACTTCTTTCCTCTTTCCTGTCTGTGTGTCTGTGTGTG
>NW_015536467.1:491579-495699 GCF_001515605.1 Sinocyclocheilus anshuiensis | reverse complement strand
GTGCTCTACCACAAATGAATTTAAAATGCCAATTCCTAAGTTAATCTCTTTCCTCTTGTCTGTGTGTGTGTGTGTGTGTCCAGGGCGTATTCTGGACCTGAAGACTGGGACGGTGAAGAAGGAAGGACAGCAGTCCTCTATGAGAATGTGTATGGGCTCCAGACGTTCCTTCATCTGCAGAATGAGGTACAGTCCATGCTCTCCGTGAGCTCACCGATCTCATGATCACCGGTGTGGTGTGGTGATTAAAGTCCCCATGAAATCAAAATGAAAGTTTTTTGGGTGTCAGTATCAATATGTTAGTCTAGTAAATGGCACGTAGTGTACAATGTAGGCGATAGGGAACAATTCAGATAGTGTAAATATGCTTTCGACTGGGGCAAATGAGGTCTGGTTTCACGTTGTGCCACGCGAACGGCAGCGCGCACAGTCTGATCCGGACTGTGGCTCCGGTCCAGAGACGTGATCACTCGGAGCGGATCATATGCACAAGTCGGCATATATTAAACGCTTTTAAAACTACACAGCCTCAGCATGATTATGATCACTATTTTGTTTTACTAAGAGTTTCATATTGAATCTAGGGGGTAATCTATTAGACTGTGGCTGTCAAATGCGGCTTTACCGAGCTCAACGGCTCTGACCTGTGCAGATATAAACAAAACGCTATTGGCTAATTTAAAAAGGGGGCGGGGCTGCTCGATATGTCCCGCCCTGTCTTCCTGTTTCAGTTGAAATTACGTCACCACATAGAATAACGCTGCGTGTTTCAAGGCACTTCAGGGGACCTTGAACGATCCTTTTTTGAGATCTTATGTCACTCTCAAAAAATGTATTGCACTGTATGATGTTTAAAAAGGTTCGTATTAGGGCTGCACGATAAATCGCATGCGATATTTAACGCGCATCTTGTCAGTAAAGCCGGTTCTTTAATCAGCGGTAAATCTACATCACCTGCGTGCTTTCACATGGAGCAGCATTAACTACACAGAGCCGTTGTTCACCGACAAGCTGCGCAAACCGACGATCATATTTTGACCAGTACCGCTGATTACAGAACCGGCTTTACTGATAAGATGCGCGTTAAATATCGCATTCGATTTATCGTGCAGCCCTAGTTTGTATTTAGGTGAGCTGACTGACATTATCACTACTTATAAATAAATTCACACCTATATGTTTATTAACTAATTGCACAAAAGTGTAGAAATCCCTGTCAATCTGAGTCTCTGCATCTTTCTGTCTTCATTATGATCCTTTTATGAAATATTTAGTCTTTTATTCTGACCATAACAATATAATTTTACTGTTTGATTTTTAAAGCCTGCATGAACTTTCAAGACAACAAAATGCAATACTAATAATTGGATTTTTTAGCAATGAGGCGAACAGAAACGTGATGATTGTTGTTGCTCAAAGTTTTAAATTCCTTGTTTTATTGTTGTGATTATTTTTATTTTTTTTTTCATTTCTTTTATGTAAAGCACTTTGAATTACCATTGTGTATGAAATGTGCTATATAAATAAACTTGCCTTGCCTTGCTGAACATTCCTGTCCTTCCCCACAGTATGTTTAAAAGGTGTTTTCATTCATAATGTTGTTTGGTCTATATTTAACACCAGATGAAAACACGCACTTCCCGAATTTGATTCGAATGTCCGTGCCAGTTTAAGTCATAAACCATGGCGAGCAAATTCCAACATAATGCATGATTAAGCCGCATATGTTTTTGTTCTTCCTTCAGCACTTAAATATGAGAGTTAGTGACTGTGTTCATGTTTAATGTTTTCTATTTGTGGCTCTTTGACAGATTGAAACCGCATGCTAGCGGATAAGCGCATCTGTTGAGTGTGTGTTAAAACGCTTGAGATAAACAGAACCCCTAAAAAGCATGAGCGTCATTCTTAAAAGTTCTTACACAATGCATTAACGCTATTAGACATCATGACTCAACTCTGAAGGATGCTTACTTGCTTGTTGCGATCCAAAAAAGTACATGCTGTTTATTTGCATACCTTGCATTCATGAACACTGGACAACCTATTTGACAAAGACCCGAGGGACGACAGACTGTCTTGCCAGGTTGAATGGAAGTGATTTTGGGAGATAAACAGCTCAAGTTGGAACAGATGTGAACTATTTTACCCCTCAACAGGGTCAGAGTTTTCAGGTCACTCGTATAGTCTTTACTGTCTTTACTAGCTGGATTCAAATGATAACAGCTATATATAGTCATAACATGGTAACTAGAATATTAGATATCATCAGTGCTTGTGCTATGAATAATTATTCTTTATTTTATTATTAGTTGTAAAAATCACTTTTTGTTTTGAGTTAAAAAAAAAATAGTATTCTTGTATTTGTCTGTCAAAATGACTGACAACATTTTGAATTGTCAATTATTTATTTATTTATTTGTGATTGTTTCTTTAGTTAGTTATTGTTAAACTATTTTCTAGCTATGCAACCTCTGAGTACATATTATTCAATCCAAATCTACTTTGCTGATTGTGCCACAAAAATTTTATAAATGATTTTAATAAATGATTTATAAATGATTTGATCACAGATCAAATCTGTGATAATTTGTGCCATAACTTAAAATAATTAAGTTGTTGAGGTTTAAAGTTTAACAAAAAATGTGAATTGTTTTTTAATAGTATTCTTGTATTTGTCTGTCAAAATGACTGACAAAATTTTGAATTGTCAATTATTTATTTGTTTGTTTGTTTGTTTAGTTTCTAGTATTTTCTAGCTATGCAGCCTCTGAGTGCATATTATTTAATCCGAATCATCTTTGCTGATTGTGCCACAAAAATGTTATAAATGATTGTTTTTTTATTATTATCAACATAAAAAAGATACAATCTTTTTTATTAAAATAAGTGATCATTTACTGTATGCTATAACTTAAAATAATTAAGTTGTTGAGGTCTAAAGTTAAATGTTTTTTTTGAATGGTCAGTATTTTCTTTAAAAATAAATAAATAAATGAATTTATTTTTAGTTGACACGGCCTCTGAGTACAAATTATTTTAATTGAATCTTTGTTCTTTTAAAATTTTTTGCATTGTTTTTGTAATAATGCAATCTTTTTTTTTATTAACTTAAGTGATGATTTGTGCCATAAAAGTCAAGGTTTCCAAAGTTAAATGTTTAACAAAAAAAATTATTTGTCAGTATTTCCTTTTTTGTTGTTGTTTTTTGCTACATCATTTTACAGATAATGCAGCCCTTGAAATACATTTAATCTGAATCTTCTTTGCTCTTTTAATAATTGTAATCATTTTATTATCATAAATAACCTAATGTAATTAATTTGAGGTTTCCAAACTTTAATGTTTAACAAAAATGTACATGGTATTTGTAGTCTTATTCATTTATGGTGAGAATGTAACGGTTTTCAAATGTTTTTTAGGTGTGGCAGTGCTCCACTGGATCATATCTCACTGAATCGGTTGTCCAGCATGAGAAAGAGATACAGGTATGAATCTTTCTTTCAGTTTTCAGATTTCAAATTTGCACCCAATTCTGCAGTTATTCAACCCCAATCTATTAACCAAACATCCTGTAATTCATTGCTAATTCATTTGTAATGTACACTTACAATCAAACCCATTCAAAACTAAAACAAAACAAAACAAAAAAATACCCTGTGAACATGTTTTGTCAGGTAATCTAAAAGTCTGCTTGATGTGCTAACATCTAAATGAACTAGTTTGTTTTAAGTCAAAAGTATTTAATCTGACTGAATAAACCTGATTACATTAGGAATTACTTTACAATAAACAATTACTTAAATAACAACTGCATGCTTCACATTTTAGAATCTGTTTTTTGTTTTTGAGCATGGTATAATGGTAAGTCTTGAAACAATGAAAGTATAGCAGCACACAGTTTATTAAAGGGGTCCTATGATGCTTTTTCACTTTTTAAATTTAAGTCAGTGTGTAGTGTGTATGTTTGGGCATAAAAAAGATCTTCAAAGTTACAAATCTCAAAGTCCACTCCAAAGGTAGATATTTCATTTTTTAAAAATCCCTTTTCAAGAACTACAACGAACGGCTCGTTTGGACTACAGCGTTTGTTTTCCGGGCTTTGTGATATCACAAAGCGACT
>NW_015536467.1:474665-488797 GCF_001515605.1 Sinocyclocheilus anshuiensis | reverse complement strand
GGGGCGGGGCAGTACTGAAACACCGTCTAAGCTGTTCGCCAATCACAATGCACTGGGACAGCTAACCAATCACATCACATTTCGTTTTTCGGAAGGCGGGCCTTCATCAAACCCGGAACTAATCGAGCCGTTTGTGCCAGGCTGGGGAGAAAGGTATTGTAATAATGTAAATTATGTAAAAAATAATGCGTTTTTCGAACCACCAAGCATGAGCGCATGTTCTAGTACACCTCCAAAACAAATTCAAGACATTGTAAAAGAGCATAATAGGACCCCTTTAAATAAACTCTTGTCTTAGTTGTCTTGCGGCGCTTTTCTGTGTCACTTAGGACTTTTGACATTACATGAATGACTTCTAGGAATCTTGTTTCCTTAAAGAAAATTCTTAGAATTTGTTCTTAAGAATGTAGCGCCAGTGTTCCCTCCTGTAATTTGCCCTTTGACCCCTGATGTTTAACCCGATGCCCTCCTCTCTGCGGCAGGCGTGTTGTTCGTCTGCATCAAACTTGCAGCGCTGTGTGTTTTGCGGGTTTTGACAGCTCTGGAATGCAGGAATCACCTCTTCCAGGAACATCTGTGAGAAAAGTGCATTGCAGATGTCTGATTGATAAATGGCGCATGCATGTCAAATGTTTATGCAAAAATGACAAATGTACAGTTCACAAAACACACAGAGGTGAGAAGGGCCAATGTGGATGAGGGATATTGTTGGATACTAAATCTAAAACAAAATAAAATTGGTTTTCATTTCCATTTGGGAGATCCTTTTATCCAAAATGACTTTAAGTGCATTAAAGGAATGTGCTTGATCTTTGTGTTTACCCTGGGAATTGAACCCATGACCTGGTGTTGCTCACGCAGTTGAGCTCATAGACAAGAATTAAATAATGATTGCAAACTAAATGCCATGGCATAGCTATCAGTTGAGCTTGCAAACTGAAATAAGCAGAAATTAATTAATTAACGCAAAGTAATTGGAAAATCTAAATCTAATCTTGACTGATTTGACAGGGGATGGGATTGTGCACAGAGCGCATGAAGAACATTATGAGAAAGGTGCACGAAGTGCTTCGTATTAATGGATGGGGTAAAAAAAAAAAGTCTGATTCAGAGTCCAAGGATATTGTGCAAATTTGGTTTCCCCTTGCTTTTCTAAAATCTCTTAAGTTCAGCAGACTAATTTGTGAAGATTTCTGGAAATGTTATTTTGCTCTTCATGTTATTTACTTAAAGTCTGTACATAGTTTTCTGTGTTGAAGTATATTACTTTTCAATGTGTCAGTGCTACAATCCATTACATTTCGACATACAAAATAGTCATGATTTACAGTTCTGTTTGTTGGTGTTATTGGCATAGAAATTACATTACTTTTATCTAATTCTTAAAATAGGAATATAAATCCGAAATAGAAATGTTGAACAAAAGCTAAAATTTACTTAATCCAAGCTGAAATTTAATGTACTCTATTGTTGTTGGTTTTTTTTTTTGGGGGGGGGACATCTTTAAATGTCAGTAAGGACAATTATAAAGTTACAAAAGAGCTCTGTTTCAAATAAAAGCTCTTAAACTTTCCGTTCATTGAAGAATCTGGGGGGAAAAAATCAACTCCATAGAAATGTTAAGTGAACACGAGTAATGATGCTGAAAATTCATCTTTGCATCACAGGAATAAATTTCATTTTAAAATATATTTAAATAGAAAAGAGTTATTTGAACTTGTCATTTTAACTGTTTTTACTGTAATTTTGATCAAATAAATGCAGCCTTGGTGAGCAGAAGAAACATCTTTCAAAAACATTCAAGCTTACCAACCCCAAACGTTTGAACAGTAGTGATATTGAAATACAAGCTTTAGGAAAGCAGATCTGCAATCATCTTGATGTGTGCAGATGGAGTCATGTTGTTTTTATGTTTTGATGTGAAATGCTAAAGGGAACATTTTTGCTGATGTTCGTGCTGGCTTTCCAAATCAGATCCTGCAGCCCGTAATCCTCATATGACCGAATGCCAACTTTGAAGTACCAAACATGAGTACCAGACATGTTTTGTTTGTTTCATTCTCTTTGTGTCTCTTTCGTTCACAGGAATGGTCTTGGGCCGTCTAAGGAGGGGGAGGCGCAGTACTCCGTTGTGCACTGTACCGGCTACATCAAGGCCTGGCCACCAGCGGGTACTTACACAAACACAGTTGGTTCAAAGCCACTGAATGAGAGAGAAACATACAAATATGCAAACAAATACTCAGAAGTGGACCAGTGTATAAAAGTTGATCTAAAGCTAGTTTGTTCAGAAGGTACATGCAAATGAACTGTTTCCAAAAAAACATTCACTGAGTCATTTGCATCTCTGCATGCACTTTTGTTGTTAAATGCAACTTAATATCTTAATCAGGAGCAGCAGCATGTGTTTCGGTCAACATAAAAACTTTGACTTACAATCTGAAGCCTCACTTAACGCAATGAACATGTTTAATCTCCTTAAACACAAACAAATGCACAGAAGTGTACCAGTATTGAACTAACAAAAAGAAACCATTCAGTGAACCATGAAGTGAACTGTTTACAAAAAAAAGATTCACTGAATCATTTGCATTTCTGCATTTTGATGTTAAATGTAAAAAAAAAGAAGAAAGGAAATAGGTGTAGAAACAACTTTCACTAAGGAATTGCTAGTAAAATTAAAAACTATTACAAAGAAACACGGAATTAAACATGAAATTTTGAAATGGTAATTTAAAGTAATTTAAATGGTACTACAATAATTGTTTTTATTTGCAACTTCAAAAATCTTTTTTTATGCACTTAACAATAAGGTCCTATTACGTAACATCAGTGTATTAATGAACAATGAGCAACGCATTTTTACAGTATATAATAATCTTTGTTAATTAGTTATTAATACAAATTCTTTATTGTTTATTACGGTTTATGTTTTTAGTTCATGCTAATATGTTATTAAATGCAATAATGTATTAGCAAGTGGAACTTGTTATTGTTATTGATACATGTAAATTAGCTGGTTCCAAAAAAGATTAATTGAATCATTTGAATCACTGCATGTTTGACTTTAAATTGTCATCATTTATTTACCCTCATGTTGTTCCAAAGACATTGCATTTTGGTTAACCTTTGAAATACAAATTGAGACATTCTCAATGTCTGAGGATTTGAAAGTTGAGGTCACCCAAACTTAAAAGATCTGAAAAAAATTAAAAAGGCACCATAAAACGAATCCATATGAATCAAGTGATTTAATCCAAGTCTTGTGAACAGATACAATCACTTAATATGATGAACAGATTTAATGTATAAACACATATACACTATGTAGTGAAGACATATGGTAAACACTAGGGATGCACCGATACCACTTTTTCCAGTACTCGCCCAATACCGATACTTTTATTTTTGGTACTTGCCGATACCGAGTACCGATACCAATATTTTCATTGCATTTGTACATTTTTAAAATATTGGGTACAGAAACCAAAAGAGTATGTATAATGTTAGTTGGTTAACTTCATTTATCAAATAGATACAGTCAAACCAAAATTTATTCAGACACCTTCAACATTTCTCACATTATCACAGTTTATTCGCTATAGTTTAGAAAATGGTAATAAAATATGACAAGAACTCAGTTAAACTGTGTCAGAACAAATTCAGCTTGATAATGTCAGATAACTTATGTATGTAATGGATTACAATAAGCCAAAAATTATTCATACAGCTGTCAATATTTACACAACTATCAATACTTTGTCAGGTGACCCTTAGCCTTAATGACAGCATATAGTCTCCTGGGCATGCTGTCAACCAGGTTCATGCAAACCTGAACTTAAATTTTTTCCCAGACTCGGTCTGAATAATTTTCGGTCCCAAATTTGTAGTAATCACGCGATTTGCTGTAAAAATGCAGGGAACCACTCGCTATAAATCTCCTAACTGTGATATTTGAACTGTAACACTCATGAAGCAAGCAAAACGCGCAACGCTTGCACGTATTTGTACTGGTGCAGAATGAGAGGGACAAGTACAGTACAGCTTAGCGCATTTCACACAGGCTGCTAGTTTCACTTTCGCCAGAAAGTCGTGCATGCTTAAGGGTCATTTATTTTCACGTTTATAGTGAATGCCTCTATAAATTGTCTTATATTTACGATTTAGTTTTAATCCAAATGATGCGTGCTAAGTGAGCGAACATCAATAACGATCACACAACAGAAGTGCGCGCTCTCTCTCTCTCTCTCCCTCCCTCCCTACCATTAAGTAACTTGTGCATTGTTTTACTTACTTCTTTTTGACATATCCGAACGAACAACATACTTTCCAGTGATGTCTGTGAGAAAGGTATATTCACTCGACAAGCTCGCGCATCTGCGCCGCTGCGCACTCAATCCACTCATCGTGCTTTGCTTATCAGCTGGCGCAAATCAGCTATACAGGCATTAATACTGAATGTTTTATATTCATTGCATACATATACTTCGTAGACATCCTTAATCTCTAATAACTCCATTCTGCTGTCTGTTGTCAGTGTTTCTTTGTCTGAATATGGCACTTATCACATGCTGTGTGGTATCGACGTTTGGTATCGGGGCATTTTAACGAGTATGAGTACAGGAGCTCAGTATCGGGCCCGATACCGATACCAGTATCGGTGCATCCCTAGTAAACACCAAAGCTCATCCATGCGTCCTGTGCTCGTTGATTCTGGACCTCAGGCTTCATTAAAATCTTAATTTGTGTTTCAAAGACTAACCAACATCTTATGGGTTTTGAGCATCATGACAGTGATTAAATATCGACAGTTTTCATTTTTGGGTGAATTATCCCTTTAACTTACATTCAGCATCAACATGTACTGATGCAAATGATTCAGAGGAACCAGTAAATGTTTTCTATCAGTAACTTTTTACAACAAGGTTCCACTTGTTGATATTAATTAATTTTTTTTACTCAGTATCTGAGTAAAAATACGGAGTAGCAACATTATGGATGCATTTTGCTTAATGTAACCTTCAACTTGCATTCTGAAGTCTAATGGAACTAGTTGTTTGGAACATGTGTTTGAACTTCTTGAACTACCAGAACTCTGGAATTCGGTGTTAAATTCCGTTAGAATCCTTCAGTCCGCAGAACTGTCTGGAGTTTTGGATGACTCCCATATGACACCGGCACGCTAGATCCCCCCCGGCCTGTGATTCCTATTAGCACAACAGCATGTGTGCAGTGAGAAAGGAAGAAATGGACAGAGAATTGAGCAAACCTGAACTCAAAAACCTGAACTTTTAGCCTCATATCTTTACTGGAGGTTGTCCAAGTATCCTCCGAGCGCATCTCCAACATATGTGTGCGTCGTAAAAATTAATCGCACATGCTGGACATCCTGTTTGTTGCATAATGGCACAAAGTAAGGATACAAATAACCAGCAACGCTTGATTGTCAGCCATTATGGTGTCATACTGGAATGCGGTGATCTAAACGAAGACATCTTGTATCGTTTTCATCACGCTGAATGGTAATCAGTGCATTAACGGTTAGGAAGCGCTCTGGCCACACCAGATGGCCCTGATATGCATTATCGATCAGTTCCATAGCGTTTGCAAAACAAACACAAGTCTTTATGTGCTCTTTATTACTTTGATATGCGACCAAATGAATTCTGTCTGCTTGTATAATGTCAGTTTGTGCCAATTAAAGGCAGTAAATTAATTCAAACCATCGGTGCATCTGTCCGTAGTATACAGCCTGTTTGCAGAGAAGTTTTTTTCCCCTGAATGTGTAATTTATGCCGTGATATATATACCGTTCCTGTTTATTTGTAGCACAGAGTCATTAGTTTTGCGAACTAGTGTTCCCTGCACAGCCATGCGCCGCTGATGAATTGAGTTGTATTTTACTTGAGGTGACAGTTTGCAGTGTGAACGTGGGAACAGACCATGAAATAATGACAATGAGACAATAAATTGACCAGATGTCTCTCTATTCTGTATTTATATTATTCTGTACTGCATATATTTGCTGGATGTATGAAAAGAAATATACAGAACGACAAGTGTTGAGTCTTATGAAGCGATTCTTTAAATGAATTGGTCAAAAAGACTCAAAAGTTACTGGTTTGAATCAGTTTAACCTTGAGAAGTCAGTCTGCAATAGAGTGAAAGAGTTTTTCAGTGGCCTTGTTTCCGGGTGTATTTTTCTCATTCATTTTTCCCATAGGGCTTTATAAAAACATTTTTGTTAAATAGTTATGAACCAAACCAACCATTTACTAGGTGAATAGCAACATTATAAACCTTGAATTGAAGCAAAAAAAGTATTCAAAAACCAGACAAAAAGACAAAGGTACAAGACTGTATACAAGCTTTCATAAAGGAAGGGAAAGAACTACAATCCCATGAAGCATTGTGAATGACATCGATAGAAATGATGGAAAAATATAAAATCTATTAATTTAAAAATGTTGATTTTATATATAGGGAATCAATATATTTTATGTTAATGCAAAATAAGTAGTTTGAGGGAATAGGAAAAAGTGTTCTTTTGGCGTGTTTTGCTTGACACAGTTCTTTGATTGGTAGAGATATCGCTGCAGAATCATGGGTAATGTAGTTTTTCACCAGGAATTCAGCTGTTACACATGATTCTGTAAATAAGTTGAAATGATGTGGGCTGATGGCTTCAATTTCTGAGATCAGAGTAGGTCTGTTTTTAAAAGTTATCTTTCAAAATAAATTCCTCTATGGAGAAAATGAATAGGATATTTTACTTCTGGGACTGTTGCACTTTAATGGCTGAGCAAGCTAATAGCCCCACCCCTCACTCACATGATTGGTTGAGCCAATTTTTTTTGTATTGTAAAACATATTTTAAGGATAAAGTAAGTTGAAAATAACGTAATCTAATATGCAAAATTTATAATAAAAACAATTCTGTTGAAAACAGATACAGCTTTTTATAGCAGTTCTTATAAATTGTGAGAGTCTACCATTTCTTTTATTTTCTATTTCTCATTTGTTTTTTCTCTTCTTTGAGTCATTCACAAAGATCATTGTATGCTGAAAAGCTTTTTAGCCGCCAACCATAATGAGGTCAAGGCAAAGAAGGAAGTGCGTCAACGAGAAATCGTTAATGTAATTAAAAAGAGAGTAAATGCTTCATGTTCCTGCTTAAACTCCAGGACAGGAATCGCTCCTCCGCCCTGATTCCCATCTGCCTGACTTCATGTCCCGTATACTCCACATAAACACGGCACGACAACGTCCAGGAACAATAACCGCTTTGCTACTGGTTTTAGACGACTAAAATAAATCATTATGCATGAACAAACTCCTGATGAGTCAGGGAGACGTGGACAAAAATATTGAGAAGATGCTATTAGTGGGATCGAAAGCACGTTTTTGCGCAAAGATTCCCAAACAGGTCTTTGTGTACTGTTGCAACAGAGCGTCTCATTAGAAAATGATGTAGGAATAAACATGTCAGTCATCGGGATCTCCACATGTTTTCAGTCTGCTGTTCGGACAAATGACTGTTCTTGTGTCTTTTCCAGGCATGACCATTCCGGATGAAGACACGGAAGCAGGTCAAACCAGCAAATACTGCTTGGTTGCGATTGGAAGACTGCAGGTATGTCTGGATCTCTGATGTATATGGCAACAAAATTGGCAACTGCATGACAACATGCTTGCAACTCCTTGGAGCATTATAGCAACTGTATAGTAACATTTGAGCAACCAAGCAGAACACCTTAGAAACTGCATGGCAACATTCTAACAGCTAGAGCACCCTAGCAACTTCATGGCAACATTCTAACAACTAGAACACCTTAGCAACTGCATGGCAACATTCTAACAACTTAAACGCCTTAGCAACTGCATAGCTACATTCTAACAACTAGAACACCCTAGCAACTGCATGGCTACATTTTAACAGCTAGAACACCCTAGCAACTGCATGGCTACATTTTAACAGCTAGAACACCCTAGCAACTGCATGGCTACATTTGAACGACTAGAACACCTTAGAAACTGCATGGCAACATTCTAACAGCTAGAGCACCCTAGCAACTTCATGGCAACAACATTCTACCAACTAGAACACCTTAGCAACTGCATGGCAACATTCTAACAACTTAAACGCCTTAGCAACTGCATAGCTACATTATAACAACTAGAACACCCTAGCAACTGCATGGCTACATTTGAACGACTAGAACACCTTAGAAACTGCATGGCAACATTCTAACAGCTAGGGCACCCTAGCAACTTCATGGCAACAACATTCTACCAACTAGAACACCTTAGCAACCGCATGGCAACATTCTAACAACTATAACACCTTAGAAACTACATGGCAACATTCTAACAGCTAGAGCACCCTAGCAACTTCATGGCAACATTCTAACAACTAGAACACCTTAGCAACTGCATGGCAACATTCTAACAACTTGAACACCTTAGCAACCGCATGGCAATATTCTAACAACTATAACACCCTAGCAACTGCATGGTAACATTCTACCAACTATCTTATTTACTTAAAAAACACCCTAGTAACCGCATGGCAACATTCTGACAACTAGAACACCCTAGCAACTGCATGGCTACATTTTAACAGCTAGAACACCCTAGCAACTGCATGGCTACATTTGAACGACTAGAACACCTTAGAAACTGCATGGCAACATTCTAACAGCTAGAGCACCCTAGCAACTTCATGGCAACAACATTCTACCAACTAGAACACCTTAGCAACTGCATGGCAACATTCTAACAACTTAAACGCCTTAGCAACTGCATAGCTACATTCTAACAACTAGAACACCCTAGCAACTGCATGGCTACATTTTAACAGCTAGAACACCCTAGCAACTGCATGGCTACATTTGAACGACTAGAACACCTTAGAAACTGCATGGCAACATTCTAACAGCTAGAGCACCCTAGCAACTTCATGGCAACAACATTCTACCAACTAGAACACCTTAGCAACTGCATGGCAACATTCTAACAAGTAGAACATCCTAGCAACCACAAAGCAACATTCTAACAACTAGACCATCTTAGCAACTGCATGGCAACATTCTAAAAACTAGAACATCCTAGTAACCTCATGGCAGCATTCTAAAAACTAGAACACCCTAGCAACTAGAACTCCCTAGTTAACTGCATGGCAACATTCTAACAACTAGAACACTCTAGTAAGCTCGTTACAACATTCTAAAAACTAGAACTCCCTAGTAACTGCATGGCAACATTCTAACAACTAAAACACCCTAGCAACCACAAAGCAACATTCTAAGAACTAGAACATCCAAGTAACCTCATGGCAACATTCTAATAACTAGAACATTCTAGCAACTGCATGGCAACATTCTAACATCTAGAACACCTTAGTAACTGCATGGCAACATTCTAACAACTAGACCATCCTAGCAAATGCATGGCAACATTCTAACAACTAGAACATCCTAGTAACCTCATGGCAGCATTCTAAAAACTAGAACACCCTAGCAACTGCATGGCAACATTCTAACAAGTAGAACATCCTAGCAACCACAAAGCAACATTCTAACAACTAGAACACCTTAGCAACTGCATGGCAACATTCTAACAACTTAAACGCCTTAGCAACTGCATAGCTACATTATAACAACTAGAACACCCTAGCAACTGCATGGCTACATTTGAACGACTAGAACACCTTAGAAACTGCATGGCAACATTCTAACAGCTAGGGCACCCTAGCAACTTCATGGCAACAACATTCTACCAACTAGAACACCTTAGCAACCGCATGGCAACATTCTAACAACTATAACACCTTAGAAACTACATGGCAACATTCTAACAGCTAGAGCACCCTAGCAACTTCATGGCAACATTCTAACAACTAGAACACCTTAGCAACTGCATGGCAACATTCTAACAACTTGAACACCTTAGCAACCGCATGGCAATATTCTAACAACTATAACACCCTAGCAACTGCATGGTAACATTCTACCAACTATCTTATTTACTTAAAAAACACCCTAGTAACCGCATGGCAACATTCTGACAACTAGAACACCCTAGCAACTGCATGGCAATATTCTAACAACGAAACACCCTAGTAACCACATGGCAACATTCTAACAATGAAACACCCTAGTAACCGCATGGCAATATTCTAACTACTAGAACACCTTAGCAACTGCATGGCAACATTCTAACAACTATAACAACCTAGCAACTGCATGGCAACATTCTAGCAGCTATCTTTTTTTTTACTTAAAAAAACACCATAGTAACTGCATGGCAACATTCTAACAACTTGAACAACTTAGCAACCGCATGGCAACATTCTAACGACAAAACACCCTAGTAACCGCATGGCAACATTCTAAAAAAAAAAAATATCTTTCTTTTTTTATTTACTTAAAAATCACCCTAGTAATGGCAGCATTCTAACAACTAGAACACCCTAGCAACCGCATGGCAACATTCTAACAACTACAATGCCTTAGAAACCACATGGCAACATTCTAACAACTAAAACACCTTAGCAACCACATAGCAACAGGCTAGTAACCATTCAGAACACCCTAGCAACTGCATAGCAACATATTAGTAAGCTTCCTCAACACCCTAGTGGACATAACGTTAAAACCACTGCATAGCAACCTCCTAGCAAGAACCCACATCTCCTGGAGTTGTTGTGCACATGCAGGCAAACTCTGGACAGAAGATGTATTAGGATATGTTGAACCTGTCCTTTACCTTAACTTAATCATATTTCTTGTCACATATTTCTGGGAACTTAATTCATCTATCATTATAAAAAAGTACCTTGTCGGCTCTCGAATAACAAACTCACTGCAGAAACTATTACAACTTCTGCAACTTTTGGATACTTAATGTTTCAAAATGTGTCTAGTTCATGTCTTTTTGATATGTCTAGCATTTAAATGTGATTTTTATTCAATAAATACCTTCCCACATCTTAATGTGCATAGACAGTTGTAACTAATTCTTCCACAATCCCATGATAGCGCGGAACTACAAAACATGCATCTATTTGTTTGAGCATCCTGACTATCTGTTTGTGTAAAAATCCCTTTATCTCGTCTCTCAGGTGACCAGCTCACCAGTTTCCATGGATATGAACGGACTCTCTGTGCCGACGGAGTTCCTTTCCCGCCACAACTCAGATGGCATCATCACTTTTGTGGACCCTCGTTGCATCAACGTGATTGGCTATCAGCCTCAGGTCAGTTTCACTGAATGCGCAGCTTTATATTAAATGTGCTATATGTAATTTTTTAAACTGTACTACAGCATAAAATTTCCATAATATGTTTGCAGATATTTAGGAAACATGCTAAGTTCACAAACGTGTTTCTTCGAAAAACAATGCTACAGACAGTTATTCTACTTTGAAATGTTCATTCCATGTCGGAATGTCTGTTTTTGTTTTTGTCTGTGTGATTCCACTGCCAATTTAACCAATAGTATTTCGACACCCCGGGTTGCCAGTTGTCAGAAAACACAGCATATTGCAGCCATGGAAATTAACTGGGTCAGAAATTGTGACGAAAAAAGCCTCAGCATCCATTTAAAGATCTCTATGACCAAAGGCATATTAAAATGCAGATAGATCAACTCATCAGCTTACAGTGTAAGGCTTGTCGCCTTCCGTTGTCAGTTGCTCTCATTCATGTTGCGTGTCCTCAATCTGGCAACCCATTTGAGCCTCGAGTCTGAGGAGGAGGGGTGGGAGAAATGATTCTCTCCAATATTTTGTGTTTAGACTCCAGTATCCATTTCTACCGACATCTGTCAATATTACATACTGCACCTTTAATGCACAGTAGCTAAAACAATGTATTGATGATATTTATGCCCTGTTTGTTTAGTTCAGATATGACTTCAATCACAGATTCATGACAAGTCAGGCAGGCTGTTTTCTGAATAATAGAGAATATGGAGGTTTATTCTTGAAATAGTCAACATTTTCCAGTTATTATTCATTATGACCCTGATGCTGTCTGTGCTCTGTTTAACAAGTACAAAGAGTTTGTATGAATCAAGCGTTCATATGACTGTTCCTTTTCTTGGGTTTGAACAGGATCTTCTTGGCAAAGACATTTTGGAGTTCTGCCACCCGGAGGACCAGAGCCACCTCCGAGAGAGCTTCCAACAGGTACACCAACAAAAGCAAACCCAACCGCCAGGACTGATCCAGTCCTACACACATTCATCAGCACCGTGATCCTGTAGGAAAGAAACATCATAAATGAGATCTCTCGATGTTCTTTTCAAGAAGAAATAAGGGCTAATTGAGTCTACTAGGGCTGGATTCACAAAACATTCTTAAGAATAATATTCTTCTTTTATAAATTAAGAATCATCATATAATCAGATGATGCCATTTTCTTCTTAATAAAAAAAAAAAAGATTTTTAAGGAAATATTTGAGATGCACATCCCTAAAATAAATGCAACAATTCCTGTCGAGCTAGTCATGGCAAAAATAATGTGCACACGTATTGTTATTTGTATTGTAATGTGCAGGCAGTGCAAAATGCAGCATTTGAAGTGATCAGTGAATTTTCATCAAAAATCGCCATGTAGTCAGGCTATTTTTCAAGAATTGTAATTGGGAATATGTGTACGAACTTCCTACAACTTTTTAATAAATCTAGCATAATAAAGACGAAGCACAAATGAATGCAACAGACAGATTCTTTAAAAATAACCATTAAAAATTGCAGTGCATTAGAACATGCAACGTCATGTACAGTGCCTTGCGAAAGTATTCATACCCCATTCATTTTTTCACATTTTGTTATGTTGCTGCCTTATGTTAAACTGCTTTAAATTACTTTTTTTCCACATCAATCTACACTCCATACACCATACTGACAAAGCAAAAACAGAATTGTCACTACTTCGTAAATTTATTAAAAATAAAAAAACTGAAATAAGTACATTGCATAAGTATTCAACTAAATATTTCGCTGAAGCACCTTTACAGTCTCAAGTCTTTTTTTGTTTAATGCGACAATCTTTGATCATCATCATTTGGCAATTATCTGCCATTCTTCTCCTCACCTCTTCACCTCTCAAGCTCTGTCAGGTTGGATGGGAGCAAATGCACATTTTCAAGTTTCTCCAGAATTATTTGATTGGGTTCAAGCTCAGGCTCTGGCTGGGCCACTCAAGGACATTCACAGAGTTGTCTGTAAGCCACTCTTGCTGTGTGCTTAAGGTCATTGTCCTGTTGGAAGGTGAACTTTCTGCTCAGTCTGAGGTTCTGAATTCCAAGTGTGTTTTCATGTGTCTTCACTGAGGAGAAGATTGAGTCTGGCCACTCCGACATAAAGCCCAGATCGTTGGAGTGTTGCAGTGATATTTATCCTTCTCTAGATTTCTCCCATCTGCATATATGATTAGGGGTGCTCCGATTGATCGGCTACCGATCACTATCGGATGATAATTGCTTTGGATGATTGATCGGCGGTCTCTAAAAAGGCCGATCTCAAAAAACCGATCTCAAGCTGATGACGCTGCCATGAGAAGGTTTGGCACGACATGCAGCGGCACCGTCTCAGTCTCTGTCCTGCGCGGGTGAAATAATTATAATGCTGAAGGTAAGGTACTCGCCTTCATATTTCTTCATTAAATAACTTATAAAGTAATTTGAAAACCTTGTGTGAGACGTAATTTCACAAACAGCGTGAGTGAATCACCACGCTCTCACTCTTTCTCTCTCAAAATACGCAAATGGCTTCAAATCACCACACATCGCGTCTGCACTATAAGCGAGCTGCACGCTGCACAGCTGACACAGGAATTGTCACTTGCACTATCGAGGCAGTGTCACATCGTCACTAAAGTTTATAAATTGCATTACATTTTAATTCTTGCCAGTGTTTAACCATTCAGCGCTCGCGTGTTCTCCTGGAGACCGTGCGCTCATGCACACTCGCAGCGCACACACATAATGCCAGGTTCACATTACTCCGTTTGCAGTGTGAATGTGGTGCGTATTTTTTCCGCGCTCATGTGAACGGATTAAAGCGTTCACTGCACACGGTTGCTGTCCGGCAGCGCGTCTGCAGCAGTGCAGAGATAGTTTCCGCC
>NW_015536467.1:473528-473748 GCF_001515605.1 Sinocyclocheilus anshuiensis | reverse complement strand
CTTGCCAGTGTTGCCAGTGTTTAACCATTCAGCGCTCGCGCGCTCTCCTGAAGACCGTGCGCTCATGCACGCACACACATCACACACATAATGCTATGTTCACATTACTCCGTTTGCAGTGCGTATGTGGTGCGTATTTTTTCCGCGCTCATGTTAATGGATTAAAGACACTGCACACGGTTGCTGTCCGGCACTGCGTTCAGTAGCGGTGCCGGACAGC
>NW_015536467.1:450861-473168 GCF_001515605.1 Sinocyclocheilus anshuiensis | reverse complement strand
AATTGCAATGCTGAAAAAGCATTTTCAGTGACAATGTTTAAATTTGAAATCAACATAATAGATAAATGTTGTGTTTGTGGTAAACAGCCAAGGATCAGTAGCAGACCTGTGAAAGCACAGTCCGTGCTGCTTGCCCTCTCACAAGAGTCACCTAGAGGGGAATTCCCTCTCTGGTGAAACTGATTGCAGGGATATAACTAAAGACAGGACAAACTAACAAAAACATAAAAACAACTGCGCAGCACGCCACGGAGGCAGCCATCAGCGTCGGCGCCATCTTAGAAAAAAATAAATAAAAAAATGCACGCTCATTCACAATTAGCATAGGCTATTCCCCGCCTATGAATTACAGCTACGCAAACTACGTATCTAGGAATGGTGTGGAATCCTTGGACTCAATTCTCAGGTTTGGTAAGTTATATAGCATAAATGCATAAGAGACTAATAGGCTATATGCCTAACAATAAATGAATAAATTAACGTGTGTCCACCAGAGCGTTTTTAGCCAGCTGACATAATGCCTTGTGCTCTTCTGAAAGCGACCAGCTGGTGGTGCTTGAGAGAGCTTTGGAGGCATTGCATTTTTCTGGAGTGACACGTTGTTTGCTATGATTTGGAATATTCACAGCAGTAACATGTTACGAGTATCTTATTTCGAAGCATATTACTGAGTATAAAAATGCAGTAACCAGCAATATTAACGTCTCCATTGTTGTGTTGCACAAGTATGATCATGGTTGGTCAATGTAATGTTTGTCCTGCCCCTCCTCCACTGTGATTGGACGGCTGTGTAAAAAGGGACAGTAACGAGCTCTGCGTTTTACCCATAGACTGTTTTACCCAAAATTAAAGAGTAAAAAACGTAAAAAAGACAGGGCAAATGAACTCGTTAAATATCATTCTAATACATAGTTCATAAAAATGCAGTGTCATCAGTTTGTCTAAAAGAATACAGAACGTTTGAATGTTATATGCACCATTTACACATGGTAGGGAGCAGGTGTAAATTTCTTTCGTACCAACTAACATTTTCAAAATACAAACATTTTCATGAATCAATTTACATCAGAACAACTTTTCGAATGATTTACACAAAAAAATCATTCTGCTCGTGTTTCATGAATGAGGCCCATTGAGTTGATCGGCAAGACTTTAACGTCTTTCTTTAAGAAGTCATGAATCCGGCCCATGATTCTCCGATTTCCTGAGAAAAACACTCCAGTAATCTCCTATGCATCTCCTAGAGTTTCAAGAGATCTCAAACTGTGCTCAGATTCGCCAAGCCTGCATCATAAACCAGATATCTCAATATGAACTCGAGCATTTCTCATGAAGTTCCCCCAAGAGTAATTGATCTGAGCTGGTGACCACATTAATTTTATAGTTCAAGTCTCACTGGATGTCAACTATATTTGTTTCGTCTCAGGAATGTTAGGAGAAACATCTAAGATGACAGTGAACTCGATAGACTCCAGAGATGTGAAAGAGCAACTCTGGGGTGGCATTATGTGAACGTTGCTTGCCAAGAAAAACTAATTCTTCTCAACTCGCCCCACAATCCTTTGCTTCCCCACTCCAGTCAGTGCCAGGAAGTGAACTTGAGTGCTGTTTGCAAGTCTCCATCGGTTAGTAGGTGTTGATTGGCTACCGCTGAGAGTTTGTCGAGTACCTGCGGAGAACGGTGAAGAGTCTTGTGTTTGGACATTTGAAGAGGTTTTCTCTGTTGCAGCTGTTGCTGTTTGTCTTTCTGTTTTTGAATCCCGTTGCCAATTAAACCGCAAGCTGGTGCTCTTCAGAAGTTCTTTTGACCTCCTCCTCTCTCTCTTCCTGTCTCATCACCTCTGTTCCTGCTCTTTACCTCCTCCTATCTCTTTATCTTTGGTCTTTTACAAAAACCCGCTGTTTTTCTTGTATCCTGCTCTTTATTTTCCTGACGTTCAGTCTTTTTAAGCCCCCTTTCTTTACCCTTAACTTCCTGTCTGACATTTTGCTTCTTTATTCGTTGTTTTCTGTGTTATGTGTTGCTCATGTTCTATTATAGTGTTTATTCATATTTGTAGATTTTATTTTTAAATTTTAAATTTTTAAATTTTTAGTTTTTGCTCTTCCTGTCAGGTCACTGTTCCTGTTCTTTACCTCATCTATATATCTTTGGTTGTTTACAAAATCTTTCTTTTATCCTGCTTGTTATTGCTCATGCTTTTGGTCTTTTTAAGCCCATTTTTCCTTGTGTTTCCTGGTATTTTTTTTTTCTTTGAATTATTTATATACTATTATAGTGTTTCTTCAGATTTTTTTCTTTTTATATTTTCAATTTTAATTTGAGTATTTGTCTTGTCATTTTTACTAGTTTTTAATATTTCTATTTAGCTTTAATTGAAATAGTTTCAGTTTTCAATCGAGTCATTTTATTACTTCGATTTAAACAGATTAGAAACGTTGCATTGGCAACTAAGTTTTTCATCTGATATATTTAATTTCTGCATTATTTCAATTAATGAAAATGGTTTTTAATAGTTTGTTTATTATCTTTCTGGAGTTTTGTCTCTTTTTATGTTATTTGTGTACTATTGTAGTGTTTCTTAATGGTTTTAATATTTCATAATTAGATTTTATATGTTTTAATTTTAGTATGTTTGTTAAATTCATTTGCAATTGTTGTTGTTTTTTAATTTTTCTATTTAACTTTAATTTTTGTTTCAGTTTCAATTCTAGTAATTTTGCTATTTCAATTTAATCAAAAATATAAATGTTGCCTTGGTAACTAAATACTTCAAACTGACAAGATTTTTTTTTTTATATAACTTTTTTCCATCTAATATTCATATTTTATTTTATTTCATCTTTATTTCAGTGAGTGAAAATTAATTTTAAAAGTTTTAGTTTTCGCTTCTCCTGTCGCATGACCTCTGTTCCTGCTCTTTACCTCATCCTGTCTCCTTATCTTTGGTCTTTTACAAAAACTCTGTTTTTCTTTTATCCTGCTCTTTATTCCCTGAGCTTTTGCTCTTTTTTGGCCCCTTTGTCTTTGTCTTCAACTTCCCGTCTTGGGGTTTACAGCTATCATCAGTATTCTCTTCACATCCTGATATCCACACACATTTATGCCAACTGTGTGTGTGTGTGTGTGTGTGTGTGTTGGTATTCCACCCTATGGGATGATATTGTGGGCACTTGAAGGGTGGGTGCTGTGTTTTTACTCCCTAGATGATCGTGCCCTCTATATTACGTGCTTCGCTTCTTAAAAGCCCCTCAAATCCTCCGCCTCACTTCTCCCGGAAGGCCAAGGTTGAGTGGTCAGGTACGCCACAAAGAGATTTGTCAAAGTACTTTCGCCTGTTTCTCTGCGTAGGTCTGTTGACGGCTGATTTTGTCGAGTACCTGCGGAGAACGGTGAAGAGTCTTGTGTTTGGACATTTGAAGAGGTTTTCTCTGTTGCAGCTGTTGCTGTTTGTCTTTCTGTTTTTGAATCCCGTTGCCAATTAAACCGCAAGCTGGTGCTCTTCAGAAGTTCTTTTGACCTCCTCCTCTCTCTCTTCCTGTCTCATCACCTCTGTTCCTGCTCTTTACCTCCTCCTATCTCTTTATCTTTGGTCTTTTACAAAAACCCGCTGTTTTTCTTGTATCCTGCTCTTTATTTTCCTGACGTTCAGTCTTTTTAAGCCCCCTTTCTTTACCCTTAACTTCCTGTCTGACATTTTGCTTCTTTATTCGTTGTTTTCTGTGTTATGTGTTGCTCATGTTCTATTATAGTGTTTATTCATATTTGTAGATTTTATTTTTAAATTTTAAATTTTTAAATTTTTAGTTTTTGCTCTTCCTGTCAGGTCACTGTTCCTGTTCTTTACCTCATCTATATATCTTTGGTTGTTTACAAAATCTTTCTTTTATCCTGCTTGTTATTGCTCATGCTTTTGGTCTTTTTAAGCCCATTTTTCCTTGTGTTTCCTGGTATTTTTTTTTTCTTTGAATTATTTATATACTATTATAGTGTTTCTTCAGATTTTTTTCTTTTTATATTTTCAATTTTAATTTGAGTATTTGTCTTGTCATTTTTACTAGTTTTTAATATTTCTATTTAGCTTTAATTGAAATAGTTTCAGTTTTCAATCGAGTCATTTTATTACTTCGATTTAAACAGATTAGAAACGTTGCATTGGCAACTAAGTTTTTCATCTGATATATTTAATTTCTGCATTATTTCAATTAATGAAAATGGTTTTTAATAGTTTGTTTATTATCTTTCTGGAGTTTTGTCTCTTTTTATGTTATTTGTGTACTATTGTAGTGTTTCTTAATGGTTTTAATATTTCATAATTAGATTTTATATGTTTTAATTTTAGTATGTTTGTTAAATTCATTTGCAATTGTTGTTGTTTTTTAATTTTTCTATTTAACTTTAATTTTTGTTTCAGTTTCAATTCTAGTAATTTTGCTATTTCAATTTAATCAAAAATATAAATGTTGCCTTGGTAACTAAATACTTCAAACTGACAAGATTTTTTTTTTTATATAACTTTTTTCCATCTAATATTCATATTTTATTTTATTTCATCTTTATTTCAGTGAGTGAAAATTAATTTTAAAAGTTTTAGTTTTCGCTTCTCCTGTCGCATGACCTCTGTTCCTGCTCTTTACCTCATCCTGTCTCCTTATCTTTGGTCTTTTACAAAAACTCTGTTTTTCTTTTATCCTGCTCTTTATTCCCTGAGCTTTTGCTCTTTTTTGGCCCCTTTGTCTTTGTCTTCAACTTCCCGTCTTGGGGTTTACAGCTATCATCAGTATTCTCTTCACATCCTGATATCCACACACATTTATGCCAACTGTGTGTGTGTGTGTGTGTGTGTGTGTTGGTATTCCACCCTATGGGATGATATTGTGGGCACTTGAAGGGTGGGTGCTGTGTTTTTACTCCCTAGATGATCGTGCCCTCTATATTACGTGCTTCGCTTCTTAAAAGCCCCTCAAATCCTCCGCCTCACTTCTCCCGGAAGGCCAAGGTTGAGTGGTCAGGTACGCCACAAAGAGATTTGTCAAAGTACTTTCACCTGTTTCTCTGCGTAGGTCTGTTGACGGCTGATAAAGACCCCTCTGGCTGACATCCAGAAAAGCCTTCAGATAACTGGACGTCTTCGAAAGTCGAGACCACACACACACACGTGGCGGCGTCAGCAAACACACACCTGTTTCTGAGTCTTATCTGCGTCTTATCTTGTACTTTTGAAGCCAAGTGGAACAAAAGCCGACAATTTATGTGTAGCGAGACATTGAAAGCGTGTTATTCTTGGCCTGTAGTTTTGATACTGAGTCCCGGCAGATGTCAGAGGCTAGAACAATATACATTCACAGGGTTGCTCGAAATCACTCGATGTTGTGGACTACTGGATTCTTACTTGACAGATTCTTTACCGCGTGAAGATGAAGAGACCATTTGTCATAAAAGAATGGAAAAAGAAAACCGTAGAGAGATATAAATCTAAGATCCTGCCCTGATTTCACAATCCAAAATTATCTGGCTTCCCTAAAGTCAACTTAAACTTTAAATTGACCCTCTAATACATGTTCCTGCTTTTATAATTGAATCTAATCTGATTTAATAACTCACTTTACCATTAAAAATACTTAATCCCTCTTATTTTTCAGTATCTCACCTTCAACCGCCCAGCTTCATTCACAATCCAATCAATTCCAAGTGGATAAATCACAGCCAGGGATGCACAATACTGTATATCAGTGTAACGTCAGTAAAATAGGTGTATTTAAGCCAATAAATTATAGGACTACATTCATTCTAGTTGGCCTGCTGGTTTTAAACACAAATGAAATAAAATGCTTATTCATTAAGATTGTTGTTCTTTGTTATATACATGCATGCATAATTTCTTTATTGCCATAGAAATTAATACTTTTCTGCAGTTGCACCTGTTGTAAATTAAAAGCAGTTTTTCCCTTTTCATGATGTTTGGGGTCATTTAGAAGCAAATAGATTGCAGTGTTTAATTGAAATCAGGCTGAAATAAAGTATTAATATTAGGTAACACAATATTAGATATGAAATCTAATCTATCTGTCAGAAATTGGAATTGTTGCCTTGGCATATAACTGAAATAAAATAACCTGATGTACTAGAATTACTAAAACATAAATAAAGTTTAATTAAAGTAGAATGTAAATATTTAAGAATCCAAAAGCTAATAAAAATGACAAAAGCACATAAAGCAAAAAAAAAACTGATATAAAAATAAAAGCTAATTCAACATATTAATAAATACTGTAGTATTATATAAATAACACTAAAATGACACTGATTGAGATCTGAACTTTAAAGATGAGCATATATTTTTGTTATCAGTCTCACAATGTAGATTGGTATCTGTTATCCGTCAATATATATCAGTTATTGGCTTTAAAATCCAAATAATTATCAGTATTGGCTAAAATTTCTATATTCCTGAGTCCCTAATCAAAGTCATTGAACATTCTGTTTCTCGGAATTACATCAGATTACAGTAAAAGTAAAAAAAAAAAAAAGGTTTGCAGTTTAATCTCGTCACAGAATAAAAGGATATGATTTACATTGATGTTTCCTAATATATTAAACTGTAGCGTTCTGAGAGCTTCGAAAACATTGTCAATGAGCTTTTTATCCTTTCTGTGATGTCTAAAATCAATCATTAGGGTGTTTTTCTGTTCTCAGCTCCAGTTCAGGTGTTTACTGTTTAACTATGCACTCTCAGTTTCTTACTACCAAGCAGCGAAACATTTCCCTTCATTGACTCTGTTTCCAGCTCATTTCGTGTCAAAGCAGTGCGAGGTGATTCTGTTGAGAGGTGCATTGAAGCCTTGATGCGAGTCGTGTGACTTCAGGTTTGGTTTGAGAAACAATTAACTCTGGGATCTGTTTAAGAAGTTAAAATGTTTGTCTCTTTCCCTCCTGAGATCTTAGGGTCCTTTCTCAAGCCGAAAAGGAAAGTGGCCTCTTGTCGCCAAGAATAATATCCCATATCCTCTCTCCTCTTTCAAAGCTGGATATACATCCAAAAAAGTCAAGTTTCTCTCTCTTTTTCTTTTAACTCACTGCATTTCTATTACTCACCTGAAGTGTGGCTGTCTGTGCTGTTTGTTTAAGAGAGCCATTTTCGTCAGATACTTTATAAGGTTTTTTTGAACTCTGAAGATCTTTCTCGTTGTCTTTCATGCTCTGTTGAGTGGAAAGTTGTTTTGTCTGAACACAGCTTTTTTTATTTAAAGCAATCTCTGTATTTGGATGGGCAAACACTGCTTTAAGTGACAATAGAGGTGACTGTGTGGAGAGCATGTGGATGGGGTTCAGAGTCCAACCTTAGCTCAAAATTACTTGTCACAAAAGACAAATTGAGATCTTGTTCCTTTTACATATTTTTTTTGCATCGTAATGTGAGGAATATTGCTCATGTGTTGCTTGTTCTGAAAGGCAAAAACCCTTATGCATCCTAGAAAAACCAATGATGGTAGATTTTCCACTGAGCTAAACTTTGTTAGTCATTGACGGTGTCTGTAGTGCATCGTGTTTGATTGTTTTCTGAATTGAATCACTCATGTCACCAGCATCAATGAGGGACAGATTATCATGCTTGCATAAAGCATGTAATATTCCTCATGTTCCTAATTCCTAAAGCCAGTTTTTGTTCACATTTGGCGCTCGACAAGGTTTGGTATATGCTGTAGGAACCGATTTGTCATATTTTGCTAATTCTTTCACTGATTACAGTCATTGTTCACTCATGTCAAGCATTAAGATAAAGACCCCAGTAGGGTTGCACCAGCCATTTGTATGTTCTTCCTTAAATAATAAAGTCCACATTAGAGGCTTAATAAATACTAGCTAGTTTGTTACTAACGCTGTACTTAATTAGTTTGCACCATTAGTTATCTAAAAGGCCTTAAGTTCTCCACAATGTAATATGTAATTGCATAATTTGATGTTACCATGACGTTATTTCATTGTTATTGACATTCAGAAGCATTCAAAAAAGGAGCAGTAAATAAATGCAAAAAAGTGATTCATTTATTTTTTGGTATGTGCACTCTTAAGATCCAGTTTGTGTTGAACAGTTACTATCAAGTCGTTTATTTACACAATGTTCTCTCTCATAAAAAGTATAACCTTCATGATATATGTCTAAATGAGCTTATTGATGCAATACAATAAACCTACTGTTTTATTCCAACATTTTCTTCTGGTCAAAAGCTTCTGTACATATATAGTTTACACACAGAGATACATTTAAAGTTTAATAATGAAATGCAAACATATTTAGTAGTGGGCAAGTTGTGACGTTACGTCATAACTAGGCTATGCTGTTACTTGTTGGCGCAACTAGACTTCTGTTTTAGTTTTGTTTGTATTTGCTGGTTCTTACAGATTTAAATTTCTACGATGTAAATGCATGTGATGTGAACTCGTGTTCTTCTGTTGTGTTTAGGTGGTCAAGCTGAAAGGGCAGGTTCTCTCAGTCATGTACCGCTTCCGGATGAAGAACCGAGAGTGGATGCTCATCAGAACCAGCAGCTTCACCTTCCAGAACCCTTATTCAGACGAGATAGAGTACATCATCTGCACCAACACCAATGTCAAGTACGTCCAACCTTCTCATTTCATCTCTTTGAAGGCTGTCGGAATAGACTTGTCATACTTTGTTGGGAATGCAAATATAATCCTGGATGCTGTTGCACCAAAATAAATTTTCAGTTTTGGCCAAAACAGTTTTGGAGGGCCGAAATCATTGACTCTAGCAGTAGCGTAAAATTAGCATTTCTCTCATGTTTTGAGTGTGCCCATGTCTATTCTGTGCACACAACGCGGATAAACTCCAACAGATAAACATGTCAGATGTGTGGTGCTAGTGATTGATTAACAGTATTGATTTCTTGTTTTTAAAAAGACGTCAATAAAGAGCTTGTAAACAATATGTCATGTAATGTTACATTTACCTCAGCAAAATCACATAAACATACATAAACTCAGTATTGAGCTAGGAAAAAAATAACTTTAGAGAAGAGCTTTTTGTTAAACATATGAATTACATTACATACAATTTTTCCTTGACCTTATTAGTTGTCATTATTTAATCTAAGTTTGAATGAATCTGTCATGAAAACAATTTTTTATTACAGCCGCCATTTAAAGGGGTGGTTGATTGCGATTTCACTTTTTTAACGTTAGTTAGTGTGTAATGTTGCTGTTTGAGCATAAACAATATCTGCAAAGTTACGAAGCTGAAAGTTCAATGCAAACGGAGATATCGTCTTTTAAAATTCTGGCAGTTTAATGCCTACAAAAACAGCTGGTAGGGGCTACAACAAATTACTTCCCGGGTCATGCGTTTTTAAAAAAAAAGAAGCATTAACACATGTTAGACTGCACCCCATAAACACAATCAAGCCTAGAAAAAAAACAGTGAACCACCCTTTAAATGTTTATATTTCAACAAATTAGAGTAGAAACATAATCATGTCATTTATATAATGTTATATACTACTCTATATGTACTTTTAATTGAGTGTTGATTATTAAATAAATGTAATTACTCGATTATTACATTAACTTTAGTTTTGGTTTTGGTTTTGATTTCTTGTTAAATGAAAAAAAAAATTCTGTTTCGGTTTTTCAGGTAAAGCAAAAAAAAATCCATTGTAGTGCATCTCTAATTGCAAACTTTCATAGCAGTATGCAAACAAGTGCTCTTCTTTAATGACTGATGGTTTTGGGAGGTTTCTGTAATTAGCACCAGTCAGTCACAACCATGTGACCTGCCTCAAGACTTTTGGGCCTCTGTGGCCTCGAGCCTGAAATCAATATAATTTATTCTCCTTCTGTTTAACACTTCTGAAGTATTTGCCTGTTCGTCTGGTGTTGGCAGAATGGGCTTGATTTATGCCCACACAGGTCCTGTGAACTTGTAGATGTGCATTTAAAGCAGGTTGTGTTTACTTTGCCCTCAGGTGCAACTTTGGGTGTATTTCTTTTGTCTTTTAGGGTGGGGTTGTCTAAGGATATGGTCCAGGGAGGTGAAAATAGTAAATGAGACCATTTTGACCGTACATATTTAGTTACCCTATTCTAATCTGTCAGTGTACTGTTACAAAACCTATAGAGCTGACCTATATAGGCAGCTGCCTTCTGATGCCAGCTTTCAAATTAGTCGTGAAGTTTCCTCCACTTTGTAAAATGAATAAATGTATGAATGTTTTGTTGCAAAAAATTCTAATTCTCACTTTTAGTGCAAATCATTTTGATTAGCGTACATCAAATCCTGCCTGGTGGTTGCACAGTCTAGCCGCAAATGTCTCTCCATTTGAAATAAATGACTTATGATCTGTTGTTTGTTGGAAAAGGTGGATTAAGAGAGCATCTAACTGAAATGAAACCTCATAAGTGACTGATTTGGCAAAATAATTAGATTTTAATCATATGAAAGACTCCTTTTTAGCTTTAGTGTTAGTGTTTCTAAGCTAACAATGCACTATTTTGATATAATTATTGACTAAAGCAATTATTAATTATAATATTCTTATTAATTATTAATTTAAGATCCAGAATCAGTTTGAGGAAAAAAAAACCCTGTGTGAAAATAATATTGAACTTAACGTCATTTATCTGAACAGTGACACTAGCTGTGTAGCATTTAGCATAGCTTCCCAGTGATTAGCCGAATCATGATGTAGCATGGCAAACTGCTAAATTTCAGGGTGATTTTTACATTAATTAATACAATTATAGCTTTAGTGTAGTAGTGACTTTTTTTGTAGCTACAATAGAACAATTATATAAACTGTGGTAGTTAGCTAAAAACAGAGGCAGTTAGCTGTTCTCCCAGCTAGACCAAGCAAGTTGAGTTTATCTGTTTTGATATTTTTTTTTAAATGTCAGCTGGTCAGACTGTTTTAAGCTAGTTTAAGCTGTTATTTTTTTAGCATGGGAATATCTAAAGGATAGATAAAATGTGGTTTGTCTCATTTGAGTTATAGGAAGTTTATAGCTTGGTTTCGAACAATGTAGCTTCCGAAACACTGCTAATGAATGCTAATAAAATCGGGTCTGTTACAAAACGGACATTCCCCTCTTCCATGGTCAATAAACTTTCTCATCATATCATAATTTCCTCACCAGTAATTCTCTCCACACAATGAAAAACAAGGGAGTCTTTGCACATTATAATGTTTGAGCTCTCATTATGTTTGTTTTGTGTGTGGAATAAGTGTTCATATACTGCTCTATATTTCCACGCTACTGAACATGGAGAAAACGATTATGTCGCCCACGAGAGAACCTGCTTTTAGGTTGCGTATATTATGAAAAGTTACGTTTGTGAGATCAGGGTGCTGAAATTAACTCTGGGAATTGAGTGTCTACAGTATTTTGATGTCTTTTTTATTTATGAGGATTTATGTCACTGTTTCCTGCGATTTGTGATGCCATGAGAAATAAAGTATTGTTCAAAATTTTCGAGTTTGAAATAGGGTTGGGCTGATTGGATGACAGACATCACGATTATGAGTCGGCTTCATCATATCGTTGTGTTATTATACTGTATATAAATTGCGAACATCTGGGAGTTGATATTAATATGCGGGGCATTGAAATCGCTTTTGAATGTGTGCTCGCTTTTTACTTTGACTTTTGAGATTCGCGATCACACGTACTCTGTGTATATTATGGAGCGGCAGTACTTACCACACATTTGATAAGATTAGATATTTGTCAGTGGTGCTCAGGATCTGCAGATCATTTGCTGTCATCTTATCAGTCATCTGTACTTACTCTGTTTATGTGGTTAGTGAAATTTTATGTACCGTAATGTAAGCGGCTAACCATGTCCATTTAGTAGCTCCGTAGAATGCGTTATTAGTTTTCCGTGCCTTTCCGAATATGGATTTACTCTTCAGGCACACCCCTAATGCAAAAGATTTCCATTTTAAATAAATGCTGGTCCTTTGATTTTTTTTCTATTTATGAAAGATCTACAAAAATATGAAGCACCACAGCTGTGATAATACATAATAAGAAATGTTTCAAATCAGCGTGTTAGACTGATTTCTGAAGGATCATGTGACACTGAGGACTGGAGTAATGATGTTGAAAATTCAGATTTGCATCACAGGAATAAATTACATTTTTAAATATATTTAAATATTTTATCATAGGTCATTATATTTCACAATGATACTGTTTTTTACTGTATCAAATAGATCCATCCTTTTCAAAAAGTCTTACAGACAGCAAACTTATGATATAGATATAAAAATGTGTATATATATATATATATATATATATATATATACTTATGATATAGATATAAAAATGTGTATATATATATATATATATATATATATATATATAAAGCCAATTTTAAGGTTTTAGACTGTACTGCAAACCACACCTGTTTTCATTCAAGGCATTTTTGGGCAGTCGGAGTCTAACAATGTCTGACTTTGGTGGAATAAGGTGTGTGTGGATGCAACACCGAGTGTGTGTGTGTGTGTGTGTGTGTGTGTGTATACAAGGCTTTTTTTTGGCCCGTCTGAGTCTAACAATATCTGACTTTGGTGGAATAAGAGGTGTGTGTGTGCCTGTAAACACCTGAGTGATTGTGTGTGTGTTGTACTTTTGGGAGAGTGTGAATATATGGGAGACATTCATCACACGTGGCATCATCTATCCCAGACTCCCCAGCCCATGACACGTGGAAGAATGCCGGAAAGAGTCGCCCTGGGGGCGTTTTCTCTGAGGAAGCTAGAAAGGCAGAGCCTCCTTAAAAGTAAAATTGGATGAGAAAATTATTAGTTTCACAAAAATAAACCAAAAAAAGCCCCAAAAATAGCAAAATAAGAGATTAAATGGTGTGTTAAGCATTTTCAGAAAGCAATATCAGCAGATGAAGGTTCAGAGGGATGCAGAGTCTCTTTTGCCTCTTTTGAGCTTATTGTGTTCTCATTGAGATTTTATAGCATGACGTGAATGAGGCGAGTAACAGCAAAATGAAAGGTGTTGTGTAATGTTACTTTAGTGTCATTGAGATACTCTTATAGTTTTTTGTTTTTTAATATTTTGTGTTTTTATTTTAATTGTAGTTCGTTTTAGTCGTTTTGATGTGTGTTTTGGTGATTTTTAGTAGTTTTTTTTTTTTTATATGTGTGTGTGTATTTTTTCTAAGTTTGGGGTCAGTACGATTTATTTATTTTTTTTTTTTTTTTTAAAGAAATAAATACTTTTATTCAGCAAGGATGCATGAAATTGATCGAAAGTGGCAGTAAAGACATTTATAATGTTACAAAAAATTCTATTTGAAATAAACATTGTTCTTTTTAACTTTTTTTTTCATCAAAGAATCCTAAAAAGTCATGATTTCCACAAAAATATGAAGCGGTAATTTTTAGTCATTTTTGCATTAAATTGATCAAAAGTAAAGACATTTATAATGTTACTGAAGTTTTCTCTATAGTTTTTTTTTATTGTTATTTCAGTGTTAGTTATTTTAGTACATCAAATTAAACAAAATTGAAATGATAAATGTTATTTTTATGTTTTAATTTGTTTAAAATTTATTTTATTTTAGTGTTTATTTTGTTAGGTTAAAAAAATTTTTTTTTTTTTTTTTAATTACAGTTTTACTTAAATATAATAAGACTAAACTGATACTGTGATTGGCTAATGGCAGATTGATTTGACTCTGATTTACTTTTTTGTGCATTGTATCATAAACATTCAGAGGGAGAAACAAGAAAAAACAATTCACCAACCGCATAAGAATAACAAGCTTAATTCAAGCTAAATTTTCTGAAAACAACTCTTAATATCTATTAAATGTAAAATCATCTTGTTTGAGGGATGTTTAGATATTTTTACTGGAGAACAAGGCAGAAATACTGATTAAGCGAATTAGTTTATGCAGTGCGCAAGCCAAGAAATCCCAGCGTGACGGATATCCAGAAAAATGGGCAGAAATAAACAAAGCTTTCTGACAATAGGTGTCATTCTCTCCGTATTGACTTTGAGATTATGGGTAAATAAATAATAAGAGCAGCGGGCACCGGTGAGATGAATATTCATGCACAGCGGAGCCAAGGTGAGACGGCAGCTTCGGTGCGCCAGACTGGCAAACTGCCTGCAGAATAGACAGTGAGAGCGATAAACACTCACCCCTCAGACAGACCGTGTAGTAGGTAAGCAGATAAGACCTAAACAGCACAAACAGAGCCAGATGCTCAGTGTTACAGACTGACATGCACTGTGTTTAAAGGAATTGATTAAGAAAATGACAATTCAGGCATTATTTGCTTTCACTTATGTTGTCATTCTATGTAAATCTTCATGCAGCTCTTCCTGCACAATGACCGTTTATAATCGTCTATCAAACTCCAAAAACACAATAAAAGTAGTTCATGTGCTCTATATTCAAGTTCTGACATCTAATTTAGGTTATTTATGGAATATCCCTCGTGTGGCGGCTCTCAAATCTCATTCTTCATTCTATATATTTGAACATATGTGAGAACTAATGATGTTTGGCGTTAATTATGTCAGTCTCAGTGCAGTTGCACATGAGATTTCAGAGTTTCTGTGAAAGGGAAGATTATCACTAAATAAAATCAGTATCAAAAATGCAGATATAGTCTGGAAGTTCAGTTCATTTCTGCAAATTACTATTACTATATTAGAACTGTGCATTTCAGTGAAAAATTGATTCAGCAGTTTATTTGCATAATTATTCAAGAATGTAAGACTCTGCGTGCTTTTAAAGGTTTTAGTAAAAATATACACTACTGTTCAAAAGTTGTTGTTGTTTTTTTTGGAAAGAATTCTGCTCACCAAGGCTGTAATTTATTTGATCACGAATACTGTAAAAAAAAAAAAAAGGAAAATATTATTACAATTTGAAATATTTATTTTCTATTTTAATATATTTTAAAATGTAATTTATTCCTGTGATCAAAGCTGAATTTTCAGCATCATTACTCCGGTCTTCAGTGTCACATGATCCTTCAGAAATCATTCTAATATGCTGATTTGCTGCTCACGAAAATGTTTTGATTATTATCAGTGTTGAAAACAATTTAAAAAATCACTATTATTGATGAATAGGAAGTTCAAAATAGCAGCATTTATTTATAGCGTAATGCCACACCACCACAAAACCTAGATATCCATCTACAGACATCTCCATATAAAGGACGTACAGCTTTTAGATCCTCAGAGCAAACAGACAGACCATTAGCAATTCTGAAACAAAATGTAGATATTTTGTTACAGGCGCCAGACAGACACACGGATCACGTCGCCGTCAAAGCTGCTGGATGAGCGCTGCATGAATGCATGGCATTCAGAGGTGCTGCACTTTAAACAACTTTTATTAGCTTTTTTTGTTTGAGGGAGCACTTTATACTGTATTATGAGTGTTGATATTTTATTGCAAAATGATGTGCTTTTGCTGAGTAAAGGAGTGTACAGCCTAGAAAGACAAATGCACTTGAAATGGACTTGGCTTAAATACAGTTTTGTGTGGAAAAGCAGCTTCACAACTAAAATACTGTTTGCCAAAGTTACTTATTATCTCTTCAGACAGTCAGAAACAGATCCAGATGCAGTTTTTAGTAAAGATGGAGCTCCAGTCGGCCCTGTTATGAAAGTTTGTTCTGTTGAAGCGCAAATGAAGGGAAGGTGATGTTGTGTCTCACTATTGTGTCTCACCCAGTTATAGCATAAATCACTACTGCAAGACCAACAGCAATCTGTGTTTTGAATGTGAGTGTGCTGGTGTCAACTCTAAACTGTTTAACTTGCTTAACCATCGAGATTTGAACTATCCAGAAAGAGCATGCTTTTGAATCAGCTTCACCAATCATGTCAACAGGTGAACAACACGGCTGTTCGTAATTGTTCAGAATGATTAGTCAACTAGGCAAAGTTTAGATTTCTATTTTTAACTAATTTATTTCAAGCTATTTTTAGTCTTTTTAGCAGTACAATGTAGAGATGCAACTTCATAGGAAAATACATTTCAGTGGGAAAAATAAAATAAAATTTGTATCCATCTGTCTATTTATCCATTTTATTTATTTAGTCTAATAAAAATAATTTTGCCTGTTTATAGAAATTAAGCAATGTTGTCTAATCCATGTATTCTCCAAACCTCTTGTCCTGTGCAGGGTTATGGGGATGCTGAAGCCTGTTTCAGATTTTTTTTTTTTTTGTGCAATAAAGAATTCTGTTTTTAAAAATAAGATTTTGCCTGATTATCATCCATCCATCCATTTTTGCATTCATTATTTTTTATTTATTTATTTTTTTTGTGCAATAAAGATAATTCTGTTTATAAAAATAAGATTTTGTCTGATTATCATCATCCATCCATTTTTGCATTTATTATTTAATTTTTTAGCTTTTATTTTTTGTGCAATAAAGATAATTCTGTTTATAAAAATAAGATTTTGTCTGATTATCATCATCCATCCATTTTTGCATTTATTATTTAATTTTTTAGCTTTTATTTTTTGTGCAATAAAGATAATTCTGTTTATAAAAATAAGATTTTGCCTGATTATCATCCATCCATCCATTTTTGCATTCATTATTTTATTTTTTTATCTTTTATTTTTTTGTGCAATAAAGATAATTTTGTTTATAAAAAATAAGATTTTGCCTGATCATCCATCCATCAATTTTTTGCATTTATTATTTTATTTTTTTAATCTTTTATTTTTTGTGCAATAAAAATAAATTTTCCTGTGTATAGAAATTAGGATTTTTTTAATCCTAATTATAATTCATCCATTCTATCCATTTTCCAAACCACTTGTCATATGTTTTATTATGTTATTTTATTTTATTTCATTTAGTTTAATTTAGTTTAATTTTATTTTTTTTATTTTTTTTTCATTTCCTTTCATTTCGTCTCATTTTATTCAGTTTCACTAGTAGAAGACTGTGTTTGGTATCTGTATATTACCAAAACATTTCTCAGTGTTAGTTGGGCATGACCCTAAATTCAATCAAATTTCCCTAAAAACACACATTCGTGCTGGTCTCTGTGTGTTTCGGCAAAGATGCTGAGTTTCTGGAAATAATCAGTCAGTGCATGCTGTTCTCTTGTCTCTCTTATTTTCTGTCTCAGTCTCTCCGCTTGTCTCCATTTATATCCGTCTCTCTCAGCACGCATGGTCCAGTTTTGCGCCGCTCACTCCTCCTTTGTTACCATGACAACCGCGATCCGTCCCGTAGGTGCTCCGGGGATTTGGCCGGGTCTTGCTCTCACACTCGCGTCCTCCGAGACTCTTCCCATTCAGAAACATCACCGGCGACACGTTACCGGCTCATGATTTCCCATGCCGAGATGAAAGCGCCGTAGCGTTCTGTAATGGTTTTTCATATTTAGAGTCGTAGTGAGTTAATTGCGGAGGGAGGCAGGGGAGAGTTTGGGTTCCTGTGGAAACTTGGATGCTTGGATGCTTTTGCCCTTTTTGCTTTTTTGTTTCAGATTTTCCCCTCCGTTCTTTCTGTCCTCGAGAAGTTCAAGTGCAGTTCAGTGTTTTGGGTTTGATCCATCTCATTCCTCTGTTGCTCAAGGTAGCCTAGTGTGATCCCAGAATGATTTCAGAACGCTAATGTCTGCATCCGTGTGTGTTTTCATGGGCAATTTCCTACCAGCTCTTGATTTACTAGGTTTTTTTTTTTCCTTTTTGAGGTAATATGCTTTCCTTTAGATAAGGAAAGCGGCCCGTATTTCATTTGCAGGTATATTTGAAGCTCAATGGCACATCTTATTGATAGTGACACCAAACAAAGACATCTTTGCTTCTCAAAAGGGAATTTCCATTCAGCTCAAAAGCGGCCAGAGAATCGGTTTTCCTTGGAAAACACAAAAGCTCGGTTCCACGAGCTGCCCACGTAGGCAGGATTTTAAGGCATCGAAGATGCATTTTTGACCTCAAAAGACTGTGTGATTATGCTGAGACACCAGTGCATGTCTGCTTTGTGGAGAGCACAACCCCATAATGCACCGCGACATGCTCACTGTCTTTTAGTCCACCAAAGATGGCAGATGAAGTGTCGAGAAATGTTGATTGTAAATATATTATTTTCGAGCTCAGGCTAATTTAAAATGGACTATGCAGTATTTGTATGTGCTGTGTATTATTATTGTTGTTGTTGTTGTTGTTGTTAATATTATTACAGTAATAATTTGAATAATATTTTTTTGTTTGTTATTGTCATTATTAATTTAAACTGTTATTAAATTATTTATTTGTGCAATAATATAGTTATTGCTATAAAAGTAGTAATTATAATAAAAAATAATCAAGTATTAATATTATAGAAATATGTATAGTTGTTGTTGTTATTATTAATTTTAACTAAATGAATTTCATTTTATTTATTAGTAGTATAATATAAAAATATAATTATTGCTATAATAATAATAATAATAATTATTATTATTATTATTAATATATTCATGTTATAAGAATAGGTGTTAGGGTTAGGGTTATTATTATTATTAACACACAACAATAAAAATAATACATCTAAAAATACATTTTTTTAATTTTATATAAAATAGTATTACATATATGGATGTATATATGATGTATATAATATATGTAAAAGCGAATGTTTCTCCAGTATTTGTGTCTATTATTGTTATTATTTATAATAACAATATTATAAATATTAATTAATAATATTATTTTTATTTTTATCTATGTTGTGCTTATTGGTCTTGTCATTACCACAGCTACATTATAAAAGCAAATGTAATTGAAATCATGCACACAGTTTTCTGTGGGTGTCATGGTGCCAATGTAGCATGCTTGAAGTTGGTTACTTGTGAGGGTCCATTTCAGTTAGGATGCTGCCTATACAGCTGCATACGTAGACAGTAGATCATGTATATGTAATACTCTATTATGGACTATATTATTGTAAATAGATTATTTTTAGGATGGAATATAGATTGTGTGGCTTAGTGATTACATTTCCTGTCTGGCAAGCCAAAGGTTTAAGGTTCAAACTCTAGAAGTAGTGTTCTGCTGTAGTAAAATGTGTGTGCTAAAAAGCATGTGCTAAATTCATCATAATGTCATGTAATTTACAACACTATTTCACCGAGGCTGATTTTTGGCTTTGATGAACTTAGGCAATGTATAAAGAATATGGATTGGAGTGTTATGCATATGATTGATCTGTTTTCACTGAAACCGAATACTCTTTTGGGGTCGTTTATCTGACTGGTATATGTGTGTAATCTACATGAGCAGTTAATGACGCTTTTACTCATTGGGGAGTGTGATAAACAGCAGGTGTTGATGTTAAAGTTGTGTGTTGCGTGTGTTTTATTGCAGGCAGCTTCAGCAGCAACAGCAGGCCGAGCTGGAGGTTCACCAGAGAGACGGACTGACTGCTTATGACCTGTCACAGGTGCGCGCGCACACACACACACACACACACACACACACTCTCTTTTCTCTCAGTCTGTCATTTAGTCTTCTAACCCTCACAGGTGCATTACTCTCTTTAGCTGGTGTAGTACGTATAATTTATCCTCCTTCATTTTATATGCAAGTCCCTCTTAAATCAGTGTCACAGCTGAAGCTGTTTTAGATTTATACTTCAAAATTGAATATCAGCCAATGAAGCTCCCAGAGGAGCATTTTATTCTCCAGAAGTGCTGTTTAATAGCTCCAGAGACTTACTGGAGTTAACACGGTGTGTTTCATTGGCTTTGTCTTTGATGATTGTTGTCATACTATATATACGATATACTCAGTACTCGATAAGAGTTATGAAATGAATGAGAATAGCAGCTCAGATGATTTGGTCTTCATTTGATGAGAAGTGTTAGAGTTCATATTGAGATCTGTGATCTTTCTCTAAATCTACAAAAACTGTACACCGGTTTTTCCGTTTTTAAATAAATAATAAATAAAAAAAAACAAAACAAAAAAAGTTTGTGCTAAAAAACATAAAATATTTGATTTGTTTAACTGTATCCAATTAATTCTCCAAATCATTTGTCCTGTGTATGGTTGCAGGGATGACTATTGCATCATCTAAATTATTATTATTATTATTATTATTATTATTTATTTTTTTCATTTACTTTTATTTTAATGAATTTAATTTCTCAGGTGGTTCTTTTTAGAAGAAGTCTCCATCTTGTTCTCTGTTTAATCTGATTGCTTTCTAGGAGAAACAATTGATATATTGAGATATTACATATATATTTTTTTTCTTTTTCACAAGCAGTAGCCTGATCTTCTCCTTTAGCTTTTCTGTTTTGTGTATCAAAGTTGTTTTATTCTTTTGACACCCTTGAAAAGGTTCATTCAAAGTCATTTGTATACATTTTAAGAAAAAAATAGTCTTAAATATTTTATTTACATTAAAGTTAATACATTAAAGTTATTAGAATTGTAATTTTAGCAACCCAAGTATGGTTTTTATAATGAAAATATGCAAAGAAGCTGGTGTGGCATTAAAAAACAAACAAACAAACATATTAGACATCTAGTAAAATACATTCTTTCTATACTAATTAGGAAAAAAGGAAACAGTTATATTACAATATTATATATTGTACACGGTTTCTGTTGCTCATTTAATTGTCATTTGCAATGCTTCATGGGATGTGTATTTCATTGTCTCATAAAATAATCTAAAGTCAGCATGAAATCAAAATTAAACATTATTTTTAATGTGTGTTTTATGCATGCAACAATTCATCCATGCGTTTATTTTTACTTTTTTCAAATTGTCATAACTTGCTCATCCTATGCTCATTTTATGACGTATACAAGCGAATTGCATTAATTTCTGCCTCTATCCCGGTATGCAATGCTCACTGTTTACATTACAATCAACAAACGAATGAAGTTCCTCCCTACTTTTTTTTTTTTATTCTTGTTTAAGTTAGAAATAAAGTCTTTTGCAACTTCCATTTCATGCCAAATTTAGGTCTGTTTTCCTGATTTTCAAGTACTTGTTTGCTTCAAATCAGAGTTTGTAATGTTTTAATTCATCTCAAAACCACTGATTTCATTCATGGCTTGGGACTCTTCATTTTTTTAAATCCTAATGGATGAATCGTTTCCAGTGCAAAGTGTGAGGTCACTGTTGTGCACTTGATGCTTTGTGACAAGTGTTAGGATGAGATGCATGCTGGAACGGCATTGTATGTTACTGTGGCTAATGACTGATAAATGCGATAGTGAATCTGCGTAACTGTAGTCGTTTCAGCCGTGGAGCGTTAACTCCCTCTCTGAGGATCTGTGCTATAAAAATAGGCCATAGTTATGAGGTGAAGTCACACATTTGGAATATGCCCTCCATCTTTATCTTTCTTTGACAACTTTTACAACTTAACACACATTTGCTTTGAGTCATAAGTGTTAATTTGGTTATGTTATATCATATGTTGTTTTTGTTAAAGGGGTCATAGTAGTCAGTCTTAATAAAGCAGAGAGGATTGTTTGTTGAAAACCGATAACGTCTCGCACACGGGATGCTGTGTGTTTACAATCTGTGAGTGTTTAACGCCTGTCTGCAATTTAGAAAGTGTTAGAAAGTGAACGTCATTATTGATTCCTGTGTTTGCCCTTACAAAACAAAAATATATGGGAATATATTGGAAAATAATATAATGTGATTATATTAAATAATAAATTTCCATATATGGGAAACTAGTGCTTGTAATTTTCAATACACTGCAGTATATGCATAAGTCATGCATGATACATATAAAAATATAAAGAAATGAAGACAAAAAACTGCACTACACTTTTGCATGTACACTGTTAAGAATGATATGGTCAGTAAGTCATGGCAACTTATGTTTTTTATGCATTTTATGAAATTTAACTGGATTTTTAAGTCGTTTTAATGTAATTTAAGTTTGAAATGACTTAAATTATATATATATATATATATATATGTATGTATGTATGTATGTATGTATATGTGTGTGTGTGTGTGTGTATATATATACATAAATATATGTGTGTGTGTGTGTAATATATATTTACCACATATATACATATATATACACACCGTACCATATATAATTACATGTACATCTGTTTATTATTAAGTGTATTATTTAATATGCAATAATATAAGTAAATATATTGTCACATTTTTCAGTATGAGAAAAACAGTTCCTTGTATATTATTCAACGTATACAATATATTGTAATATATAAACACAACATATAATTCTAGATATTTTCATTATACAATACATTTTATATACTGATTGTTAATATGTAGGGAA
>NW_015536467.1:447072-450486 GCF_001515605.1 Sinocyclocheilus anshuiensis | reverse complement strand
AATATATTTTCTTTGTGAAAAGGCCGGTTTCATACTTTCTGTAAAGTTAGGTTTGTGTTCATTGTGGCTTTTATTTCATTTCTTATTTTGCATTTATTAGCATTCAGTTTTCTTGAGTTGAAATGTCAATCACAGACAGATCCGCTCTTGTTGATGTCCACAGGTGCCGGTTGCCAGCATCCCAGCCGGCATTCACGAGGCGGGCAAAACCATCAACAAAACTGATTCGCTGTTCTCGCAGGAGAGAGACCCGCGCTTCAGCGACATGTACACAGGCATCTCTGGATGTATGTTCATACAGATATTACATCTGACTAGCACCGCACCACGCACTGATTTCAATCTAAACATGCAATTTACTGTAATTTCACTTAATGTAATTACAAAACCCGCACTTGTCTGCCAGCTCATGTTTGTACGCTATTTAATGCTTGATATGAAGTGTATACAATCTGTGATTGGTGCATTTGGTAGATATTACGACAACCTTCAGAAATTCCAGTGTAAACACATGAAGTCCAGATTTCTAGCTGGTCAAAGCCAGTTGTTTAGGGTCATTAGCTGGTTCAAGTTGGGCAATTCTGATAAGTTTGCATGCCTTTGCTCTGTAGTTTGACTCTGGCCAGGGCTTAAAATTCTCTGGCACCGTGCTTTAAGAACAAAGTTCGCCAAATTATTACCCCCTCTCGTTGAGATCGCTGCCTGATTGCCTTATCCGAACCCCTCCCCCACACCTAACCCTAAACCTACCAATACTAGGGGGGTAGTAATCTGGCGGGGGTCAGAATTGGGCACAACACCGGATCGCCGGTTTGCAGCGTTTGGCTACGGAAAAAATAATCCTACATTTAAAAATAATGTACTTAAGTTGGTTATGTTCATATTATGTATAGGCATATGACATTATGTATTTTAACAGTGTTATTCAATAAAATCATGTAATTACTTGGTTTTGATCATATTTCAAAATACAACTGCATTGTTTTACGTTTTGTAATTAAAAGACCAATATTTTGTCATTGAAAATTTCTTAAAAATAGTTTGCTGCAGCATGGATCAACCTGCTGGTTTCGTCTGGCCCGTGCTGCCCCCGCCCCCGGAAAAAAGTTCAGGCTCAGGATTTTTTTATTTTTGCTTTAACCTCTGTGGCTGATAAAGATGTTGCTGTAATGTGATGTGTGACTGTGTCTCCTCTCTTGAATGTAGTCATTCAGTGTGAGCTCGATAAAGATCTGTGTTTGTTTGTGTTTGTGTTTAGCTGATAAGAAGATGATGGTGCCGTCCTCCACTGCTGGCGGCCAGCAGTTATACTCTCAAGGCAGCCCGTTCCAGCCCGGACACTCCGGCAAGAGCTTCAGGTGTGGACAAACACACTTCACATGAAAGTAGAAACACAGTCTGCTCATTTGATTGCTTTAATGCAGTATTATACAACTCCAGTCGCACCAATACCACAGTTTTTACATGCAACATCACAAAAAATATTACTGATACAATATTGTTCAAAACTTTTTGTTCAGTTGTTTTAATACTTTTATTCAGCAAGGATGCATTAAATTTATCAATTTGCATTGATCAAGTGACCGTAAAGACTTATAAATATTAATTCAAATAAATGCTGTTATTTTAAACTTTCTATTCATCAAAGAATCTTAAAAAATGTATCCGTTTCCACAAAAATATTAAGCAGCGCACCTCAAAATCAGCATATTAGAATGATTTCTGAAGGATCATGTGACACTGAAGACTGGAGTAATGATGCTGAAAATTCAGAGTTGAATAAATTATTTTAATATATATTTAAATAGAACAGTTATAAGAATATTTCAGAATATTACTGTTTTTGCTGTATTTTTGTACTTTCCTGGAATTATATACTGTATATTACAGAATAATGTTAATTATGGCTGTCTACAAAATATAACTTTGGTGTGAATGGTAGGTGAATTGAGAACATTTATTAGTCGCAAATATTTCTTGCTGGCCATAAAACTATTTGTGCCATTATTGCATTAAATGCTTACGCTGTGTGCTTTTGAAGAAGAAATTTGACAGAGAAAATGTAGTTCATTTTCCCGTCACTCACATCATACTTTAGATGGGTTTCAAAATGCCACCTGTCACCAAAATGTCGAGGCCTGTCATGGTTTAGGGACTTATTTTAAGCTAGTTGCTAATATATATATATATATATATACACACACCGCTCACTTCAAGTGTAACATCAAAGCAAGCGCGCACCGCGTCTCTCACAGCGCATCCTGTGCAATGAAGCCCGCGAATGTCCTTGTAATTCGCTTCAACCTTTCCAAACTTTATGAAAGATTATTTTACGGAAGGTTCGAGTGGTGTATGTGTGTGAGGAATTGGAAGCAAGCAGAATACGGGTGTTTCCAAAGCAAACTCAGCGTCATCGCACATCTGGTTAAAATCTAAGCTCATTTCAGAATTCTGAAATTCTCAGTTTTGCCCAAGCCGTCAAACTGACGTCATCAGAAAAGGAATGCCATTCCAGAGCGGAAGTAAATGTTCAGATTTTGATTAGAGATTACCAAAACAAACAATTATTTTCAGCGGATTAACTTGCACAGATTAATTGTTCACATCAAGACTAGCAATGTGCGCTAGTAAAGTAATAATGTACTATACATACTGGTAATGTATAGCCTGAATGCACTGTAAGTTGCTTTGGATAAAAGCGTCTGCTAAATGCATAAATTATTAAATTAAATTTCAATTTTGATTTCATGCGGACTTTAAACAAATACAGGTAATTTACAAAATTAAAGTTCAATTGAAAGTATTTTTATTTTATTTATTTTTTTACATATTAAAAGTTTGTTTTATAGCAAAAGCAGATGACTCCAACAGTCGTTTTTTGGCTAAAGCAGATAACGCCACATTTCATGTTTTACGAAACTCCTCTCAGCTAGCACGTCTTTTCAAAGTGAAAGTAGCCTTGTCACCTGACCTGAATGACCTGAATCGCTAAAATGGACTAAACGGCTTGTTCTGTTCAAAAACAACAAGGGTGCTTGTCGGCTTCTGCAGTAAAACAAATGGACTTGTCGGCTTCTGTTCAAAAACAACAATGGCGCTTGTCGGCTTCTGCAGTAAAATGTGAACTCGCGATGCCTTGAAAGTGGACAAAACCGGCTTTTTTGACAAAACGTGTTTAGGGTTCAGATCGCGCTATATGTGGATTTTTTTTAAAGTGGCATTTATCGGTTTTTGCAAATGAACTCTTCATATTGATACACTGAATAAAATTATAAACGCAACACTTTTGTTTTAGTCCCCATTTTTCATGAGCTGAACTCAAAGATCTAAGACTTTTTCTATGTACACAAAAGGCCTATTTCTCTCAAATATTGTTCACAAATCTGTCTAAATCTGTGTTAGTGAGCACTTCTC
>NW_015536467.1:439553-447062 GCF_001515605.1 Sinocyclocheilus anshuiensis | reverse complement strand
CTAGTGTCAGATATACATACACAGATATATACAAGCACTATTTTGCAACAGATTTTGGTATGTTTAGGGGGCAAAATATATATAATATTTATATATTTAATAATAAAAAAATAACAATCAATGATAATTTCTATAAAAATAGTTGTAAAATGATTACATATTACATAATTGTAAAAACATTACATTTATACATGTATACAATATTAGTATAAAAATATAAATATTAATATGTTTTGCAACGTTTTTGTATGTGGCAGGAAACTATATATATATGTGTAGTTGACAAATATACTGTAAATGTGTCCTATGGTGTGACAGCAAAAATTTAGAGAAAAAAAACTAACAATGAAGAAAAATCTCTCTTATGCTATTTGTATATTATTAACAAGTATTAACAAGAAATTAATTATTAATAATGATTAATTGTTTTCTCAATTTTGCTGTTACACCATAGGACACATGTACGGTATCTATATATCAACAACCCATATATACTAAATAATAAAATAATAAATAATATTTATTTATTTATTTATTATTAAATAATAATAATAATACAAAACCTAAAATGACTAAAAATAATGTATTATTTTATTGCATATACAAAAAGTTTGAAAACTGGATAGCTGTATGAATGGAAACTGTACAAATTGTGAGTGCAACAATGTCCAATTAAAGTAATATGAACCAGTATAAGAGAGGGAATCATTCGCTTTTATATTATCTTTTAGGCCATCAGGCTGTGCTTAATGCTTAAATTTGAAAGGGTTACCAGAGTCATCAAGAACCTTGCGTGTGGCGTTCATGATAGCGTGTGTGTTTTTAATCAGTTCTGAACTGAGTGTGTGTGTGTGTGTGGTTTATTTATTTCTTTAGTAAGCAATAAAATGCATGTATATCATTAAAATTTTTTCCACCAGTCATGTCACATTTATAATATCCTAAATAATAACGTGTAAAGCCGTTTGTTATGCAGAAGACCAGAGAAATGCTGGTCCACAAGTATCTCTGCGGTTCTCCATTGATTAAAAGTGAAGCCTGTTGTCTGCAGCTGTAATTGTGTGACTGCACTGCTCTTCCTTTTGCTCAGCTCCGTTAAGACTTTTAGCCCGATTGTAAGATCTTAAAGTCCTATTTGTTGTTAAGCAGATACAGACACTCGGTCCTAACAGCGTTTCCAGGGAAAACTGGAGTAGAGAGAGCACTAGAGATTTTGCAGAACTGTAAAATAATGAAGTGGGATGAAGTATATTTTACTGGATTATCCAAACATGAGGTTTATATAACAAAAATACAACATTTCTGCACTTAATTTGCAGCTAAGATAACTGTATTGTGAGATTCTAATTTTTTTAGATGTTTTTGAAACATTTCTTTTATGATCTTGTTTGTCTTATTTAAAAATACAGTAAAAACAGAAATATTGTGAAATGTTATTACAATTTCAAAAAACTGTTTTCTATCTGAATATATTTTAAAATGTAATTTATTGCTGTGATGCGCAGCTGAGTTTTCAGCATCTTTACTCTAGTCTTCAGTGTCACATGATCCTTCAGAAATCATTCTAATATGCTGATCTGCTGCTCAAGAAACATTTCTTAGTATTATCATTGTTGAAAACAGTTGCTGCTTAATATTTTAGTGAAAGCTGTCATACATTTTTTTCAGGATTTTTCAGGACCAGCATTTATTTAAAATAGAAATCTTTTGTAATATTACGATTGTTTTGATCAATGAGTCCTTGCTGAATAAAAGTATTAATTACTTAAAAAGACCTTTTGCCTTAACTTGTATATGGGTCAAAGACGAAAAAGGGTTTAAGCATAAAAACAGTAAGTGTAATACTGCTTTAATTGTTGTTGTTTTTTCCCCAAAACTTTTAAAGGTTTTCTGTTTAATTTGCAATTATTTTATTCTCCAAAAACTTATTTAAAACCTTCAAAGTAGACACTTTGCTTATATTTAATGTGCTTTCTGTGGACATATAATCACTTTTGTAAATTTCTTTTGATGCGGACATCTTAGCGTCTTTGACCCATATACAGCAATTGGCCCAATGAGACTGCACTGTGGCCTGTGAAGCAGCGCCTGTATATTAATATCCTCACGTCTCCTGTCGTTCCACCACAGCAGCAGATTCCCGCTCAGTCCAGTAAGGCCCAGGCCTCACCGTTCGGCATGGGCTCCAGTCACAGCTACCAGGCCGACCCGTCCTCTTACAGCCCTCTGTCCAGCCCCGCCACCTCCTCGCCCTCTGGAAACGCCTACTCCAACCTGGCCAATCGCAGCACTGCTTTCGGTAAGACCTGCTTATTTATGACAACAAAGGCTTGTTTGCACCAAGGACTATAACGTTAACAATAAAAACAAAGATACAGTTTTAGCATTCTAAATCTATAATGCTAACAGCACAGAGGAACATTGTCTTTGGAATAGCTATTTTTTCCAGCTGATGAATGCTAAAAACGTTGACAGCCAATCAGAATCTGCCCTGCTTTAAAGTGCTCAAGCATTTAAAGTGACAGATGACAAAACTGCAGCACATGCTTATAATAAAGAGAACATTATCATGCATCGGTGTGGACGCTAATGTAGTTATGGTGTGCCTTAAATTTCATCATTTTGGTGCATATTGTTTACTGTGCTAACTTTGCTGCATTCATTCATTCTGTCATTAACTATCCAACGTGATCGGGTAGATATTATAATAACTTCCAAAGATATTAGGGATGTCAAACGTTTTGGTACATTTGCAACTCCTTGTGGTACATTTATTGGTATATTTGCTGGTATATCTGTTTTTATGAATATCAAATATAGAATATATTAATATATAATAATAATTTATTATTTTACAATTTGTACCATGGTCTGCCTGAATTCTCGATTCTGATTGGCTGGCAGGTATGCATTAAAACTCTTTAATGCACAGGTAGTTCCAAGTCAGTTTAATCGCCGTTCTATATTAATGTGCTGCTTTAATTGATGCACACAAACACACACAGAAAGAGAGAGCGAGAGAAAGGCAGAGAGAGAGTCGGAGATCGCAGATTGCACTGTGCACACACACACAAACTTGTCAACGCTTGCCGTGACTTTTATTAATAAAATCGCCTCGATACTAGACCGCTACATTATATTCCTCAGCAACAAGGTGTAAAATCGCTGTTTTTGAAGTAACACAGCTTCATTGTTTGTAGAGAGACACGCAGACAAAGATAGCACACACACAATTGTCAGTTAATTCAATTAATTCAAATTAATTAATTAAAATAAATGCTATAATTCATTCAAGAGCTATCGAGCCGTAACTGACGAAAATAACAGTCATTTTTACCCTTTCGTAAAAACATCATTAACAGCTTTAACTTGTAAATGCTGGCAAATGACCAAGGTATGAGCAGGATAATGCATGGCTAGCTGTGCATTAAATGATTTTAATGCGCTTCGCGTCGGGTGGTTCTTGGCCTCCACGTCGTGCGTTAAAATCGTTTAATGCACAGCTAGCCATGCATTATCCCTTACATATATATTACATTTATGCACATGTAATTGTGCATTTTTTGCTAAAGCAATAAGCCCTAAGAAGCCGTGGTTTACAGTGAATTTATAACAGCTAAGGGGCGTTGTTAGGCACGATGCGAAGCCTCGGAAACCATGGCTTCACGGGGCTTATTGCTTTTATAAAACGGTTATTTCATATACGTAGTAAGGTTTCACAAAATAAAACAGAGCAAATGAAGTGTAATGATTTTAATAAAAACAGTATTCTTCCACCAAACAATGTAGTTCCTCAGAATCTGTTGTGGTTGCAATAAAGTGGTTGCCAAGCAACACACAAATGTAAACAAAGATGTATGTTTGTAGAGTAATTTACAACAGCTTTGAACGCGGCTCAACCAATCAGAATCAAGGACCGGAACTATCCGTTTTATAATTTACTTTTTTTCACTCAGAAATTGCTAGTAAATTTCACAAGCAATTACAAATAAACGGCAAGTAGCATTGAATTACACATTACATTTTTGCAGTGGAAAAACTGAAATAGTATTTTCTTGTAAAAAGTGCTCCAATAATCTTTGTTATGTTTACTTGCAAGTAGTGCTGGGCGGTATGACCAAAAATTTATATCACGGTATTTTTCAAAATTAGACCGGTTTCACGGTATATGACGGTGTATTTTTTTTTTCCATGCATGACGGGTGTTAACCATATTTTCTACTGATTGAGAGAGGAAATACTGCAGTATATTGACTTATAATGGCCTATTTTACTGTCATGATGAGTGAATATTGTCAAAAAATACCACACTAAATAGTGACTAAACACGACCCCTTTTAATACATGTTAACCAGGAGTCACTCTCATTTATAATCACGCCATCGTCTGATAAAATCAACATGCATCTACACTAAAGAGCGGCTATGCGGTTGTTTTGGCTATATTACTTTTTTGTCTCATGCAGCGCACTGCCTGCATCTGAGTAACAAACTAAAAAAACAACAAACAAAAAAAGTGCATGTGATATTAACAGACGAATTTCAAACAGTGTCGCGTTCCGAACGTTGTTTAAGTGACATACTTGTGGTATTTTAAAAATTCATATCATAACAAAAATAAACAATGGTATTCGGTATGAACCGGTATACTGCCCAGCACTAATGTAAAGTAAAAAATCTTTTGTACATTGTTGGTCATTTATGGAAACATCGGTTTTGGTTCTGATTGCGCTCATTTTCCTCGTCTTTTATCAACTGCTATTGCTAATGTAAAAGTATTGATATCCGCTAGCGAAATTTGATCATCGTGACAGCCTCAGACTCCTGCAGCTCTGTTTGTACCTGAATCGGTTGAATGATCTCACAGAAGATCCGCCGTGCTCCTCAAACCGTGATCTGATCCAGCCTGACGTCAGTCATATGGAGGCCACATTACAGCACCTCTGGGAAACCAGTCCTCCCGTGGGCCCGTCTTTTACATGTACAACGATTTATAGCTTTCCATATAAAACACACACAGTAACAGACAATGACTGAACCAGTCGTTTGTCTTCAACAGAAAGAGGTGTCATGAACAGCAGACAGTGTGAAGACTGTATGGCGTCCATAGTGAGACAAACGGTTTTGTTGTTCTGGTTTCTTTGCTTTGGCCACGTAATCTCTATTATAGACCGTATGAAAAACTGATTTCTGTGGTTTGAATGATCACAATTGTTGGACAGCAGGCAATTAGATGTTTGTGTTCGTAGTTTTACAAACTCTTCAAAATTACTTGTTCTCAACAGTGACTATTAATCATGAAAGTGTTAGACAATGCGTATAACTTATTCAACGAGTTTGGAAAATTACTTTTTAATGAAGTTATTATCTAAATGTAACAAGAAAAGATGCTGTTGCTTAAAATGATACAGAGCAATTATATAATACAACAATAGGCCAAGTGAGGCCATGCATTACAGTGTTTTACTACGGTAAAGGGTGTTCTTAGACAAAGCAGTTAATGAATAATTAAATTGATTAGTAATGATGTTCATAATTAATTATATTCAGTATATTTTTTCAGAAATAGAAAAATTGTTTTACAGTATATTTTTTATAATTTACTGTTTTTATGTATTACATATAATATTTTTCTAGCATATATTGTTAACATTATCATCAGTTAATATTTATTTTTTAATATATAATATTAGATAAATTATTTATATTACAGAATGTGTGTGTATATAAAAAAAAATTCTGATTATTTAAATATTGCATGTTTATTTTTTTTATATTATTTTAAAATATAAATATATATTTTTATAATTATTAAGAAAAGTAATATAATAAATGATTTTATTATAAATAATATATTACTATTTATATTACAGGAAAAAAATATATGAACTATTGCATGTTTATTAAATATTATTATTTTTTACATTATTATTATTATTATTATTATTCATGCTTTCACTTTTTTCACAATATAAAATTCCTCATACCATGATATGAGCCATCGCCCACTCCTGTCCCATCCTAGAGATCACGTTGATGTTACATCAGTCAAACTCTTGCTCTTGACTTGCGTTTCTTTTGTCAGGACTTTAAACAGCCTGCAGTGGGTTTAATTAATCTGTCAAGCCTTGCACCTTTTAAACTCATGCAAGAGAGATCTGGTTTCTGTATCCTGACACTTTAAAGTGAGGAATTTGACCAGCGTGACACGAAGGGCACAGATACACAAACACAATTGTGCAACTTTTCACATTCCTCGACCGAAAGGCAGAACATGCTGAACGGCTTAAAGCGAGAAACTGTAGAATCGTTGTTATTGCATTACATCCGTTTAAAGCCGCCTCGGATTTCTCCATCACATTCAGGTCTGCGAACCGAATTTAATTTGAAGCAGGGCGTGCGTACGGAGACTTTTACAGGATGACATTTTTTCCCATTGTTGTGTTCCTCGAGGGAAACACTCTACCTTGAACCTGTGATTAGTGTGTCCATTTAATAAGTCATTTGTGTTAAACAGGTGACATTAAAAACCCACTATTTCTATTTCAAGTGTAGCAGGCTCCGAATGGCTTTCCGAGCCCTGAAGGCTTCTGCCAGCCGCTTGAAAATGAAGCCGTGTCCAGATAATTCTTTTTAAATATGCTGTCATTAAAGAAAATGGAACATTTATCTTCGCCTCCTCAGGTGAACGGCACTTAAACACGCGACGGGAGGAAGGACTCTGAGACTGCAGGAAGACACTGTCTTTTTCTGTATTTGGAATGAATCGGTTTAATCCCAGTTTTCATCAAACTGAGTGCATGTATTTTTAATTTTTAGTTTGTGTAAGTATGTGCTTTATTTGTGGTCACAACTGACCAAAGAGAAACAAAAACTGCTTAGCTGCTTAAAAAGACCTAGTAGAAAGTTGCAAGTAAAACTACTTTAAGTCTCTTTTGCTCACTAAGGCTTCATTTCTTTGATCAAAAATACAGTGACAGTAATATTGTGAAATGTTATTTAAAATTACAATAACTGTTTTCTATTTGAATATATTTTAAAATGTAATTTATTCCTGTGATCAAAGCTGAATTTTCAGCATCATTACCCCAGTCTTCAGTGTCACATGATCCTTCAGAAATCATTCTAATATGCTGATTTATTATCAGTGCTGGAAACTGTTGTGCTGCTTAATATTTTTTTTTTGGAACCTGTGATACTTTTTTTCAGGATTCTTTGATGAATAAAAAGTTAAAAAGAAGAGCATTTATTTAAAATAGAAATATTTTCGAACAATATACACTACAGTTCAAAAGTTTGGGGTCAGTAAATTTTTATTCTTTCTTTTTTTGAAAGAAATTAAATCTTTTATTCAGCAAGGATGTGTTAAATTGTTAAGAAGTGATAGCAAAGATTTATATTGTTAGAAAATATTTATATTTTGAATAAATGCTGTTCTTTTTCATCAAAGAATCCTGAAAAAAATGTATCACAGTTTCCACAAAAAATATTAAGCAGCACAACTGTTTTC
>NW_015536467.1:438889-439354 GCF_001515605.1 Sinocyclocheilus anshuiensis | reverse complement strand
AAAAGATTTATATTTTGAATAAATGCTGTTCTTTTTAACTTTTTATTCATCAAATAATCCTGAAAAAGTATCGCAATTTCCAAAAAAAAATGTTTGGCTGCACAACTGTTGCCAACATTGATAATTCTAATAATAAATCAGCATATTAAAATGATTTCTGAAGGATCATGTGACACTTTATACTGGAGTAATGACTGATGGAAATTCAGCTTTGCATCACAGAAATAAATTACATTTTAAAGGATATTAAAATAGAAACTATTATTTTATATTGTAATAACAAGATTACATTTTTTCTGTATTTTTGATCAAATAAATGCAGCCTTGATAAGCATAAGAAACTTATTTTAAAAACATAAAAAATCTTACTGATCCCAAACGTTTGAATGGCACTATATATATATATATATATATATATACACAGGTGCATCTCAATAAATTAGAATGTCGTGGAAAAGTTCATTT
>NW_015536467.1:430160-438535 GCF_001515605.1 Sinocyclocheilus anshuiensis | reverse complement strand
TGTGTGTGTGTGTGTGTGTGTGTGTGTATATATATATATATATACACACACACACACACATACATTGCTGTATAAAATATTAGAATCTTAATTATTTATTATAATATTTTAATTAATAATCTTAATTACTCTTGCCAAAGTCTCAAATGCTAAATTTAGCTGAAATGTACTTAATAACTTTCTCTCTGTGATAAATTCATAAAGTGTTAAAATGAGGAAAGTTGTATTTTGCACTTTTCCCAAAGAACTTCAAAAACCATATTTTCATATTTCATATTCAGTTCTGATGGAAGTGAGAAGTGACAGGGGAGCACATCACTGCCAGAGCAGCGGTTTGAAGATCAGAAATGTCATTAATTTGAACATTTTCATATCATGATCTGAGGGCAGATTTATTAGGCGTCATTACCAAATGCTACGAACTTCAGAAAATCAAGTGGTTCTTTATTTGTATATGCTCAAAGTTAATTGACTGCTAGTTATTGGTTCCAAGACATGATCAATGTTTTTACACAGATGTTTCACAAGTTTTCAGTCCCCACAATAAATAAATACATTCCACAGAATAAGAGAATCGCCTAGTGACTGTTTACATAAAATCAATACAGTTCTATATTTACAGATAAACCAGCTCCTGTTAGACTCTTTGGATTTGTGCTTCATAGTTCGTACAGTGTAGTCTTACTTTCCCAGCTAATGCAATGCATAAACAATAATCACACACCGCCTTCATTCAAACGTTTCATGCTGAGATAGTTACATTGTGCCTTAATTGCAGTCTTTATATGTGTACGTGAAATCCAGCAAGCTTTCAAAAGCTGCATTTATCGTTATCAAAGCAAGAGTACTTTGTGCTTTGAGTCCTCGTATTGATTGAAGCGTGCTTGGGAACAACAGCGAAGCCCGGCTCTTTCTTTGAACGCTGTTTGCTTTTGTCACGCCGGCATTTTGTAGCGTTACATCTTTGAGAATCAGGTTTGACGGAGCGACCGGAGGATACGCTCTACATAAGCGCTCCAGACACCGAGGGAGAACACGAAGTACGTGGATTTCAGATTGATGGGGACGGAGAAAGATGGCTAGGGGAGAGAAACGCCACCAAAGACGAATAGAAAAATTGATAGAGAGATTTACGAGGCGCGTCAAGCAGCCGAACCTTGAGGGAAAGACGGGCAGAAACGGAGCCAGAGGAGGGCCGCTCTCAGCAAGCGTTAACACAGTAGGGAAATGAGAAGTTTGACCTTACATCACTGCCTCATCAGCATGGAGAATATGAGAAACAGCCCGAGGGCGCTGCTGTGCCATCCTGCGAAACAGCCACCCACGCCGCGCATTAGTCTGCTCCACTCGCTCTTTCCTAAGCAAAGACTCGGGCCCCGCGGGTGAAGACACTAAAAGAAATGATCATTCGTGTTTTCATAACCGCTGGCCAAATTCAGAAACAAAACTAAAATTAAATCGTCTTTGAGAGCAAGGGGGCCCCCTGGTGTTTCGTACAGGCAAGCAGATGAAGCCAGAATATAAACGCAATGTGTTCACGTTAAATGGTTTCCCATAGAAAACCATTATAAGGAAAGCACTGAACCATTAAGCGGATTGCGTTCATATTCCGGCCTGCCTATGTAAACTATGCATCATTAATATAGAGATTACTGAATTTGATATTTCAATATAATTGTTTTAAATATATTAAGGCACTTTAAGTGTTTTTACAACGTTTTGTCGCACTGTTTAATGATTAAAATATAGCCGCGAGTGCTTAATATGGATTGACTGGCCAAACCTTGCATTTTGTTCACACATACCTTTGTTTTATTCTTTTGAGAGGTGATCTAAATATTTGCGGCTGTGAAACAGAAGGAAAATTGACAGGCTTGTGCTGCAGTTGTATGGATGTTTTGCGCTCCAAGTCTTCAAACCGGTCACATGACTGAAAGCTATGAATAGGGAGGATCGGCTCTGTAAAGTCTAAACATGTTTGTTGAGCGGCGAGGGATCTGTATCACAATATTCTGCCATCATTTATTCCATTATTCTGTTTTTTCTGTAGAACACAAAAGGATTTTTTTTACTGTTTTAGTCATTTTATGTACATTTTTATTAGTTTGCTTTTTAATATTTCTATTTAGCTTTATTTTTTATTTCAATTTTACTTTTAGTAATTTTATTGCTTAAAATTGTTTGATTTAATTTCCGTTTTTATTTTATTCTGTTTAGTTTATAGATTTTACGTTTTTCGTCTGATATTTAGTTTTTCATTGTATTTCAGTTAGCATTATTTTGTTTTAGCTTTTTTTCAGTTATTTTATTTTCATTTTATTCAGTTCATAATTTTAGTTGGTTTTTTTTAAGTTTGTCTTTCGTTTAAGATTATTATATTATTTCAATCAACCAATGATTTTTTTTAAATAGTTTACCAATAATACAATTTTATTTTCTGTTTTTTTTTTTCTGTATAATTTTCATGATTTTTTTTTATCTAATACTGTATTTTATTTAAACTTCATTTTAATTAACAAATGTTTTGAATAGTTAACAGTAATAACACTTATTTTTATTTTATTCAGTTTCTAAGTTTTGTTCAATTTTTTAAGTTGACGTTTTTCATGTAATATTTATATTTGATTTTATTTCAGCTTTCAATCAACAAATGATTTGTATTATTTTAGTAAACAATAATGACACTTCACAGCTCTTTTGCATACAAGAACCGTTCACTGGGATTGCAAAAAGAACCAAAACACGTAATGTCCATTGATCTTTAAGCTGAAGAAGTGTCTGTTTGTGGCTGTTGTGAATGTGTCTGTGTTGGTTTGTGCAGATGTGTCAGGTGAGAGCAGCCAGAGCGGAGGGCAGTTCCAGGGCCGGCCGTCTGAGGTCTGGTCTCAGTGGCAGAGTCAACACCACAGCCAGCAGGGAGGAGACCCGCATCCTCATCCTCAGTCCAGCCAGACCGAGGTCTTCCAGGTGAACTCACTATCACTAGCCACCTGTCTGCAGTACAGTGTAGAGGTTTTGCTGACTGACCTGCAAAAGCACAAGCTGCAGTTAACAAAACTAAAGAAACTGAGGATTCAAATAGTTCAAATTAACTTTTACTTTTAGAACACTTTCATTGATATACTTTAATTTCTTGTAATTAATTCATTCATTTATGTATTCATTCTCTGGCTTATTTTTTATTATTAAAATTATTTTTTATCAAGTAGTTATTATTAAAGAGTTATTTTAATAGAATATTATTATTATAGAATCTTCTAGAATTTATTCATATTTTGGTTTGCCTATTATTTTTACATTTGCAGTTTTAATTTTAGTTTTAGTACAAAAAAAAAGTAGACATTTTTGTAATTTGGCTATGTGTTCTTGTTTTTTTTATTATTTTTATTATATATTATTTTTAGTCATTTTATTACTTGAACATATATTTTATGTCAGTTAGTTGTCAAGGCAGTGTTTCTAATTTTCATTTGTTTTCTAATATTTATTAATTTAATATTTCATATATTAATATTTATATTGTATTTATATTTATTTTCTTGCTAGAATTGATCAAATGTATTGTACCTTAAATGGAAGTCACTTTGGATAAAAGCATCTGTGCATAAATGTAAATTTAATTTCAGCCTTATTTGAAGTTTTAGCTAACAATATCAAAAATTCCTCTGAAATCATATGATTGTTTTGTTTTAGAGACAGAAATTGAAATAATTTTTGGGTGAAAATCATCTCTTCAGTTTGTAGCTCCTAAATCTCATTTGCAGATATGGCGCATCATTGCCGAGCTGTGATAAAAACCATTTTTGAGAAAGAAATATTTTAATTTCCCACAGACTTTTGAATTATTTTATTCTAGTTCCTTCTCTTAGTCGTGCAAATTCATTTTGTAGCATCTCTTGATGTGAATGGGCTATTATAGTTAGGTTCACAGACACTACTGAACATCTGATTGAACATCACGCTGTTTCTGTCCCGCAGGATATGCTGCCGATGCCGGGAGATCCCACCCAAGGAACAACCAATTACAACATCGAAGACTTTGCCGACCTCGGCATGTTCCCGCCGTTCTCTGAGTAATCGGAGACTCTTTTGTTTGTTTTGGTTCGGACTGCAGTATCTTCATCTCACATGTGACACACGTGACGCTGCTGAAACACATTTCTGCATTCACACACACACACACACACTTGGCTTAATTCCTCATTCACAAACAAAAGAGCAAAATAAATATGTGAACCTGCATCACAAAACCAGTCTTAAGCCGCTGGGGTCTATTTGTAGCAATAGCCAAAAATACATTGTATGGGTCAAAATTATAGATTTTTCTTTTATGCCAAAAATCATTAGGATGTTAAGTAAAGATCATGTTCCATGAAGATATTTTGTAAATTTCCTACCGTAAATATATCCAAACTTAATTTATGATTAATAATATGCATTGCTAAGAACTTCATTTGGACAGATTTAAAGACGATTTTCTCAATATTTAGATTTTTTTGCACCCTCAGATTCCAGATTTTCAAATAGTTGCATCTCGGCCAAATATTGTCCTATCCTAACAAACCATACATCAATGGAAAGCTTATTTATTCGGCTTTCAGATGGTAATTTCACAATCTCAATTTCGAAAAATTGACCCTTATGACTGGTTTTGTGGTCCAGGGTCACATATATTCCCAGTCTGACGCTCTTCTTCCTCATTTAACCATCATGTGATGATTAACTGCTGCCATTATCACTAAAACAAAATCGCAAAAAGACGCAAACGTCATTTTTTAAATCAATTAAAATCAATAAAAGTGCAAGATTATTTATGCCATGGTATAATTTACTTGTAATAAAGCAGCATCAATAATAAGGCCAATTTACATCGAAAGTAGGCAAATTAATGTCTGGTTTGGGCGAAATGTGAATATGACGCAGGATTTTTGCGTCAAATTACTGTATGTTAAAGTTACGATTCAGCTGGCAACCTCAAGTCAAGACTGTTCTCACACACAAACATGCATAAATATAATGAAGAGATTTCCTTTTTTTGACGTTTTTATCGTACAGAAGTATTTTTACGATCTTTCGAGACGCGAAGGATTGTTTTCTTCACGTGTTGCACCTCATTTTTCGTTGCGATATTTTTACGCTTACCGTGTAAAATGTAGTCTATGTAGTGATGTCTATAACCTAGCTTAACTAATAATAAATGTAGACGGATGTAAAGACAAAAACAGTATTTGATTTGAATTGAAGTTTTTAATTTGCAATTTTTTTTACTTTTACTCTTCTTACGAAAACACTAGCAACAGTGTGACTTCGTGAAGTAATCGACACCAGCCTCATATGAGCAGATGCAGCGTAAATATCAAGCATTTCGCGGTGTTCATTGTAATCTTTGTGGCAGCTGCGATTCTTACTATTAACTTTTGGACTAATAATGTGGAAACTCGATCATGCCACAACTCTGGACTGATGGAAAGACCTTGACGTGAAACCTTTTTGGAAATCAAATGGATGTTTAATGTAAATAATGTGATTTGTATGTCGGACCATGGTTTATTTCACATACAGCTATATATACTTGTGTAGGTTTAATATCATTGTGTGCAATGTGAGTGCATATTTAACTTAGTTACTTAGGTACTTAGTTAGCCTGTCCATTGAACAATGAGTTTAGGATTGTATAAATTGTGTAAATGTGTTCCGTTATTTTTGTGTAACTTTATGACGAGAAATTGTGCTTGTGACAATAAATTCTCATTGAATATGTGGATTTCAATCAAACTGAGCGAGCTGTATTCATTGGGCTGCTAAATCGACACATTAACCTGTTAATATGACATAGTAATAGCCCTCGTAAAAAAATAATATATTTAAAAATACATTTCATACTAAGTATAGTTCAAATCTATTAACATATTTACTGACATATCGCTCAAGAGTTACTGATATAAAAATTATAATTAAACTTTATTTGGAGTATCACTTGTGTACAATGCACATTTCTTAATATTAAGCCTAAAATGTGTTTTGATGTCATTATTGATGTGGACTGCATGATCTTTGAATAAGTATACTTGCAATAGTTCCACTTTAGCACAAACAAATATACTACAGTATATTTTTAGTTGGACTTCAGCACAACTTCTTCACAATTAAAGGGCATTCAGCACAAAATTAGGTGTTCCAATTTAGCAGACTTTTAAGTATACTAGTTTAGTTTACCAAAAGTACAGTTGCAGGGTATTTTTATTAAGCACATAAATATTTAAATGTATGTGTAGTATACTTAGCATGACATAAAAGTATTTGAAATACATTTTAGTATATTTTTCACTAGGGAATTTCATGAATTTTGGTGAATATTTTTCATTTAGGGTCTTCAATGTGCATGAAACGTTTCAACATACACATACAGTAGATGTGTTTTGGAAAGGTTGTTATCCATTTTGATTTCATGTCGACTACTTCCAAAAAAATTCAAGTTAATTCTCATTTTACCTATAATGGAAAACTACATGCAGCAATCGTAGAGTTACATGCAGCATATTATATGGTCTGTATACATACAAATTTATTGCTGCTCCAAGAAACATCAGTGGACAGATTGAGACTTGCTGCCGGTTAATTTATGCTTCCTTTTCCCTCTTGTTTAGGTTGTTGGTCAGGGAACAGGAAGGGATTTTACCGCAGGGATTACTCATAAACACCAGAAGACACTAAATATGCTTTCTGAATTCATTTGGATGTTCAAACTGCACAGAAGAAGAGTGAAGGCCTTTGATTCTGTGGTCTGCTTATGAGGACCTGCTCTGACCTCATTTATACAGTATTTCCTAAACTCTGTCCTTATTGTTTTTGTGGAGATTTTTGCTTCCAATACTGAACTTAGGTGCTATTATTGCCTTCAGGTCATCCTGGGAAATTGCTGCTTGACTTTTTGTTGTAATGAAAATATGTTCGTAAATGATTTAGATTTATGTGGAGCAATTTCCTGGTTTTTTTCTTGCTTTTTTTTTTTTTTTGCTGGTATTTATTCATAATTTGAGTTAGCTTTTATTTGATCTTTTTTAAGATTGTAGTCATTTTGTAAAGTGCTTTTGTCATTGTTATTAGTTTTTGTTTCATATTTTTATTTAGCTTGAATTTATTTTTTTCTGTTTGTTTTTTACTTTAGAACTTTAACCAAACTTATTTCAATTATTTACGTTTTTTGTTTGTTTTTCTTTTGATCAAATATTTATATTTTACATTTTTATACATTCATTCAATTAACTTTCAATCGTTTTAGTTTTAGTTATTAAGTAATTAACACTGGAGAAAGCAATATTACACACAGAGATATTTTACATATTTTAGCTGAAGAAATGATTTGAAGTTAAAAACATCTAAATACGGATTTTCTTTTTCTCTTACAAACACAGTTTTTTGCTTCCCAACATGTTAATGGATGGACTGGACTGGAGTGGTGTGGATTACTTGTGGATTATTGTGATGTTTTTATCAGCTGTTTGGACTCTCATTCTGATGGCACCCATTCACTGCAGAGCATCTATTGGTGAGCAAGTGATGTAATGCTACATTTCTCCAAATATGTTCCCATGAAGAAACAAAAACTCATCTAAAATGGCCTGAGGATAAGTACAATTTTCAGCAAATTGTCGCAAAAAATCGCAAGTTGCAGTTATGTAATATGGTATGTTGTAACCCATGTGGTAACATTCACACACGCTCATCTTTTATATGACCGTTCTGACATGACCTGAAGATAGCAAGTCATTTTTTCCGGAGGGTTTTGTTCTATGTGCATGTGAGCGTGCCGAGAGACCATATCAGCTTGTCGTATAATTGCATTTCTGTACACTGTCAAAAATGTTAACATTAAGCACCTTCTGGGTGAAGCATGACATGACTTGACTGGCTAGAAGCGTAAACATCAGATCCGTTAAATCACATTCATTGCGTGCCTCTCGGTTTAATGCAGAAGTTCTTTTCAGATGTCTGCAGCATTCCACAGGATCTTGATGCTGTTTGATTAGATGGTCTAAACGCTCGCATGACAGCTCAGATGTTTAGTAGAGAAACCTGAGATGTTTTGCAGATGTCAACCGCATCAAGTCTGGCTGCATTCACTGTTAATCCTGCATGTTTTCATTGATGTTTTGTAACAGCATGATACGTTTTCTTGAACTAATGGGATTCACTGTAAAAAAAAAAAAACAGTAGGTCTTGTAAATAATGATGAAGATAACTGAGGTTCCCTTTCAGTCGGTCACTACAAGTCACGTGAATCTATTCACTTCGTCAATCTACTTCGAGTGTAACTAAACGAGCAATTATTACATCCAGCTGCCGCTGATCACAGCATGAGCATAAAAAGGCAG
>NW_015536467.1:429382-429674 GCF_001515605.1 Sinocyclocheilus anshuiensis | reverse complement strand
GCGGGTGATGGTCACGATCGCTGCCTCACGTGTCTGGGCATTAAACACGCTGAGGTGGCGTTTGCGGATGAGTCATGTTCCCATTGCGGGAAGATGACCATCTCGGAGCTGCGGGCCAGGCTCCGTTTTCTCCAGGGGGGCGGAGCTCCATTACCTCTGCCGCGATCCAGTGTTCGTCCTGGCGGCAGCCAGGCGTGGACTACTTCGGGCAGTAGCACGGGCGGTCGGAGGGTTACAGTGGTGGCAAACCCCTCAGGGAACCAACCCTCGGGGGACCATCGCTCCTCTAGCG
>NW_015536467.1:427830-428399 GCF_001515605.1 Sinocyclocheilus anshuiensis | reverse complement strand
CCTGCAAGCGCTGCCCCCGGAGGAGGCAGACCCAGCCCTAGCTTTGCTCTGTCCCGTCCGAGCCTTGAGATGCTACGTAGAACGGACACAAAGCTTTAGGGCCTCAGACCAGCTCTTTGTCTGTTACGGAGGCCGGCAGAAGGGGAAGGCCGTCTCTAAGCAGAGGATGGCCCACTGGATTGTGGATGCCATCACCCTGGCTTATCAGGCACAGGGTGTGCCCTGCCCACTCAGTTTGCGAGCTCACTCTACTAGGAGTGTTGCATACTCCTGGGCGCTGGCTCGTGGCGCGTCGCTGACAGATATTTGTAGTGCTGCGGGCTGGGCGACCCCCAACACGTTCGCTAGATTCTATAGCCTTCGTGTGGAGCCAGTATCCTCCTGTGTTCTCACCTCAAATGGGTAGAGGCACTGAGAGGCCCCGGTTAGTGTCGGCTTGCTAAAACTGCTCCAGAGTGTCCTTACTGTAGGCCCTGTCGAGCTCCTCCGTCTCCTCGGCAGCCAGACGTGGCAGAACGTCCGGCGCCAGGCCCTCACTCGATGAATCCGTGAGAACCGGTAGAGGGCTG
>NW_015536467.1:427288-427820 GCF_001515605.1 Sinocyclocheilus anshuiensis | reverse complement strand
TCCTCGGCACCCAGACGTGGCAGAACGTCCGGCGCCAGGCCCTCACTCGATGAATCCGTGAGAACCGGTGGAGGGCTGGGTTCCATATGTAGAGGCCTAAGTGGTTCCCATATGTGTAAAGTCCACGGTATAGCCTCAGAGCCCGTGTTTCCCCGGCAGACTTCTGCCATTTCCATGAGGGTTACAATCACTTCTTATCTTCCATATGCACCTAAACGGATGTTCATATGTGTATTTGCTTCCGAAACCTTCTTCGGGAAGGATGGGGCTTTCGCAGCGTCCCTGTTCCAAGTGGAACGGGTACATTTTCCCAGTGTTATCCAATCTCACTGAGTGGGTAGTGCTATGACAAGAATGGTCTTCTTGTTGCGAGCCCCGGCCTACAACAAAAAGGGGCGCAGGTGGCTCACACAGGGCACTGGAAGGGGCAGCATCCATGGCGCTTTGGTAGGGAATCTCAATTCGTCGGTCACGACGTGACTCGTAGTGACCGACTGAAAGGGAATGTCTCGGTTACGTATGTAACATTCGT